>NC_053025.1:149963342-150092369 GCF_003073215.2 Triticum urartu
TACGGTTAGATTGTTATCTTAATTCTTCTTTCATATTTGTGGATGCTTGCAAGAGGGATTAATCATAAGTGGGAGGCTTGTTCGAGCAAGAACAACACCCAAGCATTGGTCCACCCACATATCAAATTATCAAAGTAGCGAACGCGAATCAAACAAACATGATGAAAGTGACTAGATAAAATTCTCGTGTGTCCTCAAGAACCCTTTACATATTATAAGAGATCATTCCGTCTTTTCCTTTGCTACAAAAGGATTGGGCTACCTTGCTGCACTTTTGTTACCGTTACTACTTATTGCCCGTTACAAATTATCTTCCTATCAAACTACTTGTTACCGATAATTTCAGTGCTTGCAGAAAATACCTTGCTGAAAATTGCTACCTCTTGAGCACTGCGTTGGTTTTCCCTTGAAGAGGAAATGGTGATGCAGTAGAGCAGCGTAAGTATTTCCCTCAGTTTTTGAGAACCAAGGTATCAATCCATTAGGAGACCACGCGCGAGTCACCTCATACCTACACACACAAATAAGAACCTCGCAACCAACGCGATAAAGGGGTTGTCAATCCCTTCACGGCCACTTGCAAGAGTGAGATATGATAGAGATGATAATAATAAGATAAATATTTTTGGTATTTTTATGATATAGATTGAAAGTAAAATATAGCAAAATAAAGTAGATTGGAAACTTGTATGATGGAGAATTGACCTGGGGGCCATAGGTTTCAGTAGTGGCTTCTATCAAGATAGCATAAGTATTACGGTGGGTAAACAAATTACTATCGAGCAATTGATAGAAAAGCGAATAATTATGAGAATATCTAGGCATGATCATGTATATAGGCATCACGTCCGAGACAAGTAGACCGGAGCGATTCTGCATCTACTACTATTACTCCACACATCGACCGCTATCCAGCATGCATCTAAAGTATTAAGTTCATAAGAACAGAGTAACGCCTTAAGCAAGATGACATGATGTAGAGGGATAAAATCATGGAATATGATGTAAACCCCATCTTTTTATCCTTGATGGCAACAATACAATACATGTCGTTTCCCTTTCTGTCACTGGGATCGAGCACCGCAAGATTGAACCCAAAGCTAAGCACTTCTCCCATTGCCAGAAAGATCAATCTAGTAGGCCAAATCAAACTGATAATTCGAAGAGACTTGCAAAGATAAAGCAATCATACATAAAAGAATTCAGAGAAGATTCAAATATTGTTCATAGATAATCTGGATCATAAACCCATAATTCATCGGATCTCAACAAACACACCGCAAAAGAAGATTACATCGAATAGATCTCCAAGAGAATCGGGGAGAACTTTGTATTGAGATCCAAAGAGAGAGAAGAAGCCATCTAGCTACTAGCTATGGACCCGAAGGTCTGAAGTAAACTACTCACACATCATCGGAGGGGCCATGGAGTTGATGTAGAGGCCCTCCGTGATCGATGCCCCCTCCGGCGGAGCTTCGGAAAAGGCCCCAAGATGGTTAATGAACAGATGTGTGAGCGAACACTCGCTAATTAATCCCAGAAAAAGAAAAACGACGAATAGATTAATGAACGAGCGAACGCTCGCTAATTAACTAAACCGAGAAAAAAACAAATCTAAAAAAACCAAAAAAAACCGGTGAAAACCAACGGTTTTCTAAAAAACGGCGGGCGGTTCGACCTCGTCAGCGGCACGGCGGCGGCATGGTGGCGCAGGCGGCAACGACGACTAGGGCGGCGGCTAGGGCGGGCGGGCGGCGCGAGCGGCTAGGGTTTGGGGCGGCGGCAGCTTTGGGCTGAGGCGGCCCAGGTGGCGCGCTATATAAAGCCCCCGGCCAGGCGGAGTCCTGGCCGGACACGGCCCAAGGTCGGTTCGGATTTTTTTTAAAAACAATTATGCTCAGAAGAAAAAACAAAAGGAATACTAAACGGACTCCAAAAATCCCGAAATAAATTTTCCCCGGCTCCTAAAATCAAGCCGCACAGGATGAACATTTATTTGGGGCCTAAATGAAATTTTGAAAAACGCGCATTTTTCCTAAATTCAAATAAAATAGCAAATAAAACCAAAATAAAATCTTATTTGATTTTATTATTAAATCCTCAATATTTCTTTATTTCGGGAAAGTCATTTTATTCCCTCTCTCATATTTTTGTGATAGAAATAATTGAAGATAAAATAAATAAAATCAAATGATCCTATTTTCAAAATTTGAGAAAACTCAAATATGAAAATAACGAAATCCCCAATTCTCTCCGAGGGTCCTTGAGTTGCGTGAAATTTCTGGATCAACCAAAATGCAATAAAATATGATATGCAATGATGATCTAGTGTATAACATTCCAAATTGTAAATTTGGGATGTTACAATGAGCCTTGCAAGCAATGTGACTAATGAGTTAATTATGGGATGATGCATTATGGAACGAGTAAAGAGACTTGCCGGTGATGAGATTGAACTAGGTATGATAATACCGACGATCGAATCTTGGGCAAGTAACATACCGATGACAAAGGGAACAACGTATGTTGTTATGCGGTTTGACCGATAAAGATCTTCGAAGAATATGTAGGAGCCAATATGAGCATCCAGGTTCCGCTATTGGTTATTGACCGGAGATGTGTCTCGGTCATGTCTACATAGTTCTCGAACCCGTAGGGTCCGCATGCTTAACATTCGATGATGATTTGTATTATGAGTTATGTGATTTGATGACCGAAGTTTGTTCGGAGTCCCGGATGAGATCACGGACATGACAAGGAGTCTAGAAATGGTCGAGAGGTAAAGATTGATATATTGGAAGGTCATATTCGGACACCGGAATGGTTCCGAAGTGTTTCGGGTATTTTTCGGAGTACCGGGAGGTTACCGGAACCCTCCCCCCCCCCCCCCCCCCCCCCCCCCCCCCCCCCCCCCCCCCCCCGCGAGGAAGTAGTGGGCCTTAATGGGCTTTAGTGGAAAGGAGAGAATGGCCTCAAGGGGTTCTACCTCTTGAGCACTGCGTTGGTTTCCCCTTGAAGAGGAAAGGGTGATGCAACAAAGTAGCGTAAGTATTTTCCTTAGTTTTTGAGAACCAAGGTACAATCTAGTAGGAGATTACACGCAAGTCGCCTCGCACCTACACAAACAAATAAGAACCTTGCAACCAATGCGATAAAGGGGCTGTCAATCCCTTCACGGCCACTTGCAAAAGTGAGATCTGATAGAGATAATAAGATAAATTTTTTTGGTATTTTTATGATATTAAGATAAATATTTTTGGTATTTTTATGATATAGATTGAAAGTAAAGATTGCAAAGTAAAGTAGATTGGAAACTTATATGATGGAAAATAGACCCGGGGGCCATAGGTTTCACTAGTGGCTTCTCTCAAGATAGCATAAGTATTATGGTGGGTAAACAAATTACTGTCGAGCAATTGATAGAAAAGTGCATAATTATGAGAATATCTAGGCATGATCATGTATATAGGCATCACGACCGCGACAAGTAGACCGAAACGATTCTGCATCTACTACTATTACTCCACACATCGACCGCTATCCAGCATGCATCTAGAGTATTAAGTTCATAAGAACAGAGTAACGCATTAGGCAAGATGACAGGATGTAGAGGGAGAAACTCAAGCAATATGATATAAACCCCATATTTTTATCCTCAATGGTAACAATATAATACGTGCCTTGCTGCCCCTGCTGTCACTGGGAAAGGACACCACAAGATTGAACCCAAAGCTAAGCACTTCTCCCATTGCAAGAAAGATCAATCTAGTAGGCCAAACAAAACTGATAATTCGAAGAGACTTGCAAAGATAACAAATCATACGTAAAAGAATTCAGAGGAGAATCAAATATTGTTCATAGATAATCTTGATCATAAACCCACAATTCATCGGATCTCGACAAACACATCGCAAAAAGAATTATATCGAATAGATATCCAAGAAGATCGAGGAGAACTTTGTATTGAGATCCAAAGAGAGAGAAGAAGCCATCTAGCTAATAGCTATGGACTCAAAGGTCTGTGGTAAACTACTCACACATCATTGGAGAGGCTATGGTGTTGATGTAGATGCCCTCCGTGATCGATTCCCCCTTCGGCGGAGCTTCGGAAAAGGCCCCAAGATGGGATCTCTTGGGTATAGAAGGTTGTGGCGGTGGAAATAGGGTTTCGTGGTGCTCTCGGATGTTTTCGGGGTATATGAGAATATATATAGGCGAAAGAAGTCGGTCAGGGGAGCCACGAGGGGCCCATGAGGGTGGGGGGTGTGCCTGCCCCCCTGGGCGCGCCTCCCTGCCTCGTGGCCTCCTCGATGCTTCCTTGACATCCACTCCAAGTCTCCTGGATTGCGTTTGTTCCAAAAATCACTCTCTCGAAGGTTTCATTCTGTTTGATATTTCTTTTCTACGAAACACTGAAATAGGCAAAAAAACAGCAATTTGCACTGGGTCTTTGGTTAGTAGGTTAGTCCCAAAAATAATATAAAAGTGTATAATAAAGCCCATTAAACATTCAAAACAGATAATATAATAGCATGGAACAATCAAAAATTACAGATACGTTGGAGACGTATCAAGGGGTGGCCGCCGCCCCCTGGCTGGTCCGAATTGGACTAGGAGGGGGCGGCTCCCCCCCCTCTTTCCTTCTCCCCTCTTTCTCCTTCCCTCCTTCTCCTAGTTGGAATAGGAAAGGGGGTTCGAATCCTACTTGGACCGGGAGTCCAAGTAGGAGTCCCCCCTTTGGTGCGCTCGGCCTCCTCTTCCCCCTCCTTTATATATGTGGGAGGGGCACCCCCAAAGACACACCAAGTCTTCTCTTAGCCGTGTGCGGTGTCCCCCTCCACAGTTACACACCTCGGTCATATTGTCGTAGTGCTTAGGCGAAGCCCTGCGCCGGTAACTTCATCATCACTGTCAACACGCCGTCGTGCTGACGAAACTCTCCCTCGTCTTTAACTGGATCAAGATCTCGAGGGATGTCATCATGCTGAACGTATGCTGAACACGGAGGTGTCTTTATGTTCGGTGCTAGGATCGGTTGGATCGCGAAGACGTTTGACTACATCAACCGCGTTACTAAACGCTTCCGCTTTCGGTCTACGAGGGTACGTGGACACACTCTCCCCTCTCGTTGCTATGCATCTCCTAGATAGATCTTGCGTGATCATAGGAATTTTTTTGAAATACTGCGTTCCCCAACAGGTTCTTAACTAAGGGAAATACTATTTGTTACTATAATACATCACCCTTCCTCTTCGAGGAAACCCAATGCCTATCACAAGTAGCAGGGTGGCGGGCATCATAGAGCCTGGGCGCGTGGGCTGGAGGCGTGCGTCAAGGTCGTCTGCGAGCTTCTTAATGACGGTGAACTTGTCGAAGAAGCCGACGAGGGCCTTCTCAAACAAGGGTATGAAGATGTCACCCAAGAGGCCTCTCGCCTTGGCGGCTGCAAGCACCACCTGGAGATGTTTCTTGGTGCTGGGCCGCAGGCCGGCATTGTGGACCATCCGGCACAGCTGGCTGACGCTCACGCTCATCGCCTCCATAGGTCTAGCATCTTGTCACTTGATCTTGCGATTGGAGTGGTCACTTTTGCCCTTGGTCTAGGTGTGTAGGTGCATACGATTTCATATAAGGATTGGACTGGTGGGGAGCCTTTATATGAGAAGCACAGACTACGTTGCATTCACGTGTGCGTTGGCCATCTACTCCTCGGTCCATACTAGTAGTAGTATACTAAACGGCATCGACTGGTTGCATATTGCTTCTACCATTATTACTTCCCTTAGCATGCGAAGGAGGATGCATCATTGGCTGTTCTACATATCGGGAACTGCTTCTCCTCGCCTTTTTACCCTCATTCAAACTGTATCAGCTTCGAGTGGCCACCAATTTAACTAATAAAATAAAATTTATATGTAACAAAACCTCCCTCCTTTCTGGTTTAAAGGGTTCATCTAAATTTTTCGGATTTCCACTATATTAAGCTCACTTTGAGTCCAATTGAGTTAAAGTGCTTTGACTCTCACGCCACATTTAATTCATAGAAATAAGAGATAGGGAATTAGTGGTCATGCATGCATCTTATTCCAAATGCACCATGTGTTCGAAATATGCCCTAGAGACAATACTATTGTATTATTATATTTCCATGTTCATAATTATGAGTTTATATTCTGTGCTATAACTGTTATGATCCTGTAATATGCGGTTCAATCGAAAACTCATATGCACGTGTGGAATGATAAACAACATTGAAAGCATGATGTTAGAAAAATGATCATATTGAATTGACCCAAACTTAATTATTATACTTTAAGATAATACCATCAGAAGTCAATTGTTATAACACAGAGTGTTTTTTTACCAACTACTATAGGGCAAAGCCCCACAGTCTTTTATTAGCAACCAAGAAACCAAGTTCAACTGTACAAGCTAGCTACTAAAGACAGGAAAGAAGGAAACAAAACTACCTACCTATTTCATGCATCAAGGGACGCCAGCTAGCCAGGCTAAGAGCTTGGGTCTAATAGAAGCATTAACCCTATGTGCTAGCAAGAAAAATCATGTACAAATTTACATCTCCAGACACCAAAAGTGACCCTTTCACCCCTAAAGGTCCTCCCATTTCTAAGGATCCATATATTCCATGTTGCTGTGAATATCACTTCAACGAAGAAAGGGTGTGTAAACCTCCTCCTGGCCATGATAATGCACTGTTGAATATCATCGCCACCAGACCAATCAATCTGCAAGTAGTTTCAGATCCTGACACTGAAATTGCAAGAGAAGAAGAGGTATAAGATGGAGTGTTAATATGTGACTTAGTTTTTTAGATCATGAGAGTATCGTAGTCACTTCTTACCATATGATGAAATTTGAGGTTGCTCAAACGCCATCTGTAACACGGTGATTATAACGACAACTTACGGGTTCATCAAAAAGTTTGAAAAGGACTAGATAGCTCGAGAATGGAATTTGCTCTTCCGATGACGGAAAGATATTCTTAAGACCCTCTTAGTGTGAAGACATCCACCATCGTCTGGCCATACACAGGTAACTATGTCACAGGGATGCTGAAATATGTCAACGAGAAAGAAGAACAAAACCGATAACGAGATCGATATAGTGAGCATGTGTATGACTCAAGAAGATAAGGATATATCTCACCTTGAGTTTTGTAAAGTGTATCACGAAGCAAAAGGAATAGCACATGATAACCAAAGGGAATAGCTCTAATTTTTCTGTAATTTTGGAGATCTTGATCGAGGCAGTGACGTCTTCTCCTATCTGCAATTGTTGTAGTTAACTAAAGAGAGCTGGTTATTTTTAATATGGGGCATCTTACAAGCGACATATCAAAAATGGGGTATACAATCAAAAAGAAGTGCATGGATGAATTCAGATTCATATGAACCCATTTTGGAAAACATATTTTGCAATGTCAAAAAATTCTGAAAAAAGATGCGCGCGAACATCTTCATATTCTATGTGTGTGTAGAAAGTTTCATAGAAAAATAACTTTTTTTTAGCCCGTGCAAAATAGACAAATTTTTGTGCCGTGAAATGCTATTTAAAAGCAGTGAAATTTATCTTTTTACTGAAACAAAACAAAAATACTTCTTTACACAAAACTTTGTACCGTGAACATACCTTTGCCAACATGAATTTTTAAACATTATAAAACATGTAAAAAGTACATTTTTGAAAAGCAGATGCAGATGCCCGTGTGCAGATCGTCCACTCTCATACAATCAATTGCAATATAAGATGGGTCATTTTGACCGAGGCAGAGCAAAGGCGGCAAACGATCAATTGGCCCAACAAATTTGCCCTCGTCTATGGCGATATAAACTGGATGGCGTTCCTTTCATGCTGCCGTCAAGGATACAGAACTTGGCAGCGCAGAATACCTTTTGATACGGAAAAGAATTCTATGAGAAAAGGTTTCACGCAAGACCCATTCTCATGGTTGATATGTGGCATTCACAAATCACAAAACATCCCCCACCCCTCACTTAAAATCAAGGAAAAGGGAGAGAGATTAGATACTTTGTGATTTGTGAATGCCACGTGTCAGGACGAGTCTCACCTGCTAACCGTGAGACCTGGTCTCATATTTTTTTTTTCCTTTTGATACCATGTTTCTTTTTGTTGCTTCTACGATGATCTGAAGTTAATTAACAATGGTTACCTTACAACAAGATCTGATGTCAAAAACAAGTGCTTGTACTCATGCTTTCGTGAATGGAGTCTAGCTTAATTAGTTCTACCCAACTCAGCAAGTGTTATACAGTTAACCATTGGCGTTTTATATTATTGTTCTGCTTGAACAGCTGGCGATTCTTGGCTTGGAATTCATGGTTAACGTTTGTCAACTTGTCCCTCTTCTTCAAGTCCTCAAAAAAAGAAATAACTAAATCCTCGTATAATTTTTCTACAGAGCTGCCACATCTTCCTTGCACTGGGCACAAAGGCGCTGGCAAACCATGCAAGTGTCATAGGTACAGAAAGCAACAGAATACACGAACGTTAAGCCGATGGTCATTCTTAGATAAACAGAGCCATATATATAGCAAAAATGGCTCTGACCCCAAGGGATATGCTGATAAAGATGGACGAAAAAAGGCAAGGGTATATGTTTGTCCTTGATTGAAGGAAGCTCAATAGTCAGAATCCGGGTCGCCGTCTTGTATCTCTGGCATAGAGTCTCCTGACTCTGTATCAGACAAGTCTGCCTTGATGGGCTGAATGAAGCGGGTTGAAGAGACATCTTTATAGCTGCTCGGAGCAGCAACACCTGGGTCAGATGGTTTATCACCTGAGGTTGCCAGATTGCGGAATGGTAGGTTGACCGCAGCTGAGCTTTTATTCTGAAGAAGAGAATCAATATTCTGAAGAAGAGAATCAACATGATCAGCACGCTTTTCCTCTCGAAAGGGGGTAGCTGTGGCTTTCTGTGTTTCAGGTGGCCTTGAGTAGATTGGATTTGAAACAGCATTGGAGCTAGAAGGATTATCCACTGTCATTGGCTGGGAGGTTTTTTCTGTGGTCGCAACCACCATAATGGCATCACTCCTGTTGCATGCAGGAACATCTTCTACTGCCTCAGCAATTGTATGTGAACCAATTTGCGGAACTTCTTTTACAAGAGTGGACTTTTCTGTCGGTTCATTATCCTTGATGGATGGCAACCAATCATCATAAGTATCTTCATCCGCAATAACCTGGCGCTGCCCTTCGGATGGTGAAAAGTTAAATGTGCCAGCACCAAAAATTGCCTTTTCTGGTTCACTGCGGTTGAGTCCAGGGACTAAAGGACCTGCCTTTTCTAGAGAAAGGGCTCGAGGGTGCGTAAGAACATCCAAAGCCAGCAAAGCATGTGAACAAAACTCTGCGAGCGTAGTGCCTATCTCTAGCTTCCCTGTAATAAACAAGAGATGATAGTTGTTACTTTAAAGGATATATCTGGAACCCCCCTAGCCAACACTATTACTTTCATGAAAATATGGAGCCACCCTAGCCAACTGCTAACTCCTTCCATATACCAAATCGACAGGCCACAAAGGCAAATCAAGCTCATGCGCTCACGTGGACAGGCATGAATCATGTGTATGAATGTACCAAGTATATTTTATCTTTTGATCTAGCTGCAGATTGCACCATGTCATAGAGCTAATAGTACAAGGCCTGCTTTTGTTGTATATATCCAGAGATAGTTCAAGCAGAACTCTCCCTTTTTCCTTTCAGTTAACCATCTATTAATTACGAGACACAAAATTAATTACTCCATCTGTAGACAACTACTCCCTCCATCCCATAAGACTACCCACAATGGAAGTAACATAGGTAGTAACATCACACGTATCTAGATAAAATAGATGATGTGGCAAGCAATAAATGAAGAGAGAGAGCAAAGTGGTAACATAGCTAGTTACTAGTAGTATGAGTAACATCACACATATTAAGGCAAGATGAGTCTATAGCTTAATAAATAAAGTGTCGCATGTTACTACACATATGTTACTCCCCACTATAGAGGTAGTAACATAGACTAGTAACATATGCATGTTACTAGTCTATGTTACTACCCATTGTGGCTAGTCTAATATAGGATTAGCTTGCAAAAACGTCCTATATTATGGGACGGAGGGAGTAAATGATAGACATGAGATTTTACCTTTTCTGAAGAGTTCAGTTCCTTGGGCTAAATAAAGTGGCCGGGCATGAGGAGATGAAAGAAAAGATGCCAGCAATGCCTTATATGAAGCAAGTCGAAAGTCTGATATGCTTGTCTCCCCGACTTTGGTTGTTGATGGCTCATACCCTGCTCCTGAGTCACAAGCACTTGTAGCTATGTTAATTAAGAGCAAGTCCACTTTTGCCCTCCAGTGATCTGTCCTCAATGAACCCCCCTGATAAAGGCAATAAAATGTATATTACATCTGATTGTTGCAATTATACATCAGACAATGTAACCACAGACAATTGAGACCCAAGCACCATTGTGACAATTAGATAACATTGCAAATGACTCTAAATGATATTGTAGTGCATAGTGTCATTATTTCATGATAAAAGCTACCCCATTCCAAAGGGACTCTACATCTTCAGCATGGCAATCAAGAAAATTACCTCTAAACCCTCTATTTTATTGTCATCTGAATCAAATTATATAAATTTCAAGTTATTACCCAACTATATATATATGATTAAAAAAAGGAATTGCTTCAGCAACCACTCTACGTGACAATGATGAGCGGCTGGGAGCAATCAAGAAAATTACTTCTAAACCCTATATTTTATTGATATATATGAATAAAACTATATAAATTTCAATTTATTCCGCAACTCTATATATATGATGAAAAAAAGGAATTGCTTCAGCAACCACACTCTGCGCGACAATGATAAGCAGGTCGAAGGATGGCATCTCGATACCGGTGCCACCAATCATATGACACGCCACGGCAATGCCTTCGCCGAGCTCGACCACACGATCATCAGCACAGTCCAATTTAGTGATGGCTCCATCGTCAAAATCTGTGGCATGGGCACAATCATATTCACTGGCAAGAACAGCGACAATGCCTTCGCCGAGCTCGACCACAGGATCATCGGCACAGTCCAATTTAGTGATGGCTCCATCGTCAAAATCTGCGGCATGGACACAATCATATTCACTGGCAAGAACAGCGAACACAAGGCCCTCAGCGGTGTCCACTACATCCCACGGCTTAAGAACTCGATCATCAGCATTTGTCAGCTAGATGAGAATGCATGTGGGCTGATCAGAAGACGTGTGCTTCGAATCTGGGATCAGCAAGGTTGACTCCTTATTCGGGTTAGACTGGCCGGAATCGCCTTTACCTCCTACATCTTCAGGTGATCCAGCCAATATGTCTCTCACCCCGCCACGACGACATGGCTTGCGGTGGCATGAGGTATGGGCATCTCAATTTCGACGCATTGGAGAAGATGTGATGCCTCGCCATGACACGCTGGCTGCCACGGCCGGATCACATGGAGCAGCTCTGTGACATGTATCATCACCAAGCATCGTCACGTGGCACAATTCATCGGCAAGCAAGGTACCGCGCGCAGCAGCTACTTGAGCTCGTTCAAGGCAACCTCTGTGGTCCTGTTTCACCGGCGACACCTGGAGGACAGCGCTACTTCTTGCTGCTTGTGGACGACGCCACTCGCTACATGTGGGTGATGCTCCTGGCTGGCAAGAGCAGCACACCTGATGTCATCAAAAGAATTCAGGCAGCAACAGAAGTTCAATGCGGATGCAAACTGGGCGTGTTCCACACGGACAACGGCGGCGAGTTTATCTCGACCAGGTTTGCCGCTTACTGCTGATGAAGGCATCGAGCACCACTTCTCTGCACCTTACGCCCCGCAGCAAAATGGCATCGTCAAGTGGCGAAACTAAACGGTGGTGGCAATGGTGCATGCTCTGCTGAAACAGAGGAGCACGCCAACTGAATTTTCGGGGGAGGCTGTGAGCACTGCTGTCTTCCTGCTCAACCGTGCTCCCACTAAATCCCTTGCTGGAAAAGACACCTTGCGAGGCGTGGCAAGACCACAAGCCGGCTGTCCACAACCTTCGCACCTTTGGGTGCTTGGCGTATGTTAACAGGGTAACCTGAGTAAGCTCAAAAGACCGCAGCTCTCCCGCTGTGTTCATCGGCTAGGAAAGTGTGAGGCGTACCAGCTGCTGGACCCTGTGACAAGACGCATCTGCATTGCCCACTATGTCATCTTTGATGAAGAACGTGGCTGATATTGGGGAGCGGACGACAGCGCACGCTCAGGCAGCAACTTCGATATCCAGTACATCTACCTTCACGCAGCGAAGGCGCCCAGCTACGCGTCCAGCTCAGGGCGAGCTGAGCCTGTGTCAACAGGACATGTGACTCGGGGTACTTCACCTGCCACACCACCATCCCTGTATCAGCTCCAGCAACTCCAGAATTTGTCACAACACCAGCACATGATGATCGACTCGATGCTGCTCACCGCGACACACCAGTTCGCTATCGCATGGTCTAGAATCTGATTAGAGAACCACTGCCTGGACTTGCGCCACGCAACCTCGATGCCAAGCTGCACTCGTCGAGCACGGGGGAGCCGTGCTAATTTGCAGAAGTTGAGAGAGACAAGGCATGACAAGCAGCCATGCGCAAGGAAATGGATGCAGTGGAGCAGAACAGGACATGGGAGCTCGTCGATCTACCACATGGGCATCGACCAGTAGGCCTCAAATGGGTCTACAAATTGAAGAAAAATGTAACTGGTAAGGTGATCAAGCACAAAGCACAGCTGGTTGCATGCGGCTTCGTGCAGCAAGCCGGCATTGACTTTGATGAAGTCTTTGAGCCTGTGGCTCGCATGGAATCCATCCGTCTGCTGCTTGCTTTGGCTGCCCAGGAGGGGTGACCCGTCCACCACATGGACGTAAAATCAGCCTTCCATAATGGAGAACTGAAGGAGGTCTATGTGAAGCAGCCGCTCAGTTCATCATCACCGGAGAAAAAGGAAAAGTCATGCGGCTGCGCAAGGCCCTCTATGGCCTTAGGCAGGCGCCACGAGCACGGGACGCGAAGCTTTACTGCACGCTCAAGGAAATTGGCTTCAAAAATAGCGGGCACAAGCACGCGATCCACCGGAGCGTCACCGGTGACGAAATCGTGCCCATTGGAGTCTGTGGATGGTTTGATCATTGTTGAAGTGTATATGTGGATTGCCTAGCCCTTTCCATTAGTTCGAACTTTTGGTTGCGTTGGCTAGTGCATGAAGCTTAACATGGTATCAAAGTCTAAGGTCTTGAGTTCAAGTCCTAGCTTTGGCAATTTATTCAAAAATTACTGCTGCCCCCTTTTGTCCACTTATAGGCCTCTTGAGCCATACCTCTGAGTCTGTTCACGTGTTGACTTTCTGCGTCACACGTGAGAGGGGGTGTTGAAGTGTATATGTGGATTGCCTAGCCCTTTCCATCAGTTCGAACTTTTGGTTGCGTTGGCTAGTGCATGAAGCTTAACAATCATCACTGGTTCATCCAAGGGAGCAGTGGAGAGCTTCAAGGACGAGCAACAACAACAACAACAAAGCCTTTAGTCCCAAACAAGTTGGGGTAGGCTAGAGGTAAAACCCATAAGATCTCGCAACCAACTCATGGCTCTGGCACATGGATAGCAAGCTTCCACGCACCCCTGTCCATAGCTAGCTCTTTGGTGATACTCCAATACTTCAGGTCTCTCTTAACGGACTCCTCCCATGTCAAATTCGGTCTAGTCCGCCCTCTCTTGACATTCTCCGCACGCTTTAGCCGTCCACTATGCACTGAAGCTTCTGAGGCCTGCGCTGAATATGCCCAAACCATCTCAGACGATGTTGAACAAGCTTCTCTTCAATTGGTGCTACCCCAACTCTATCTCGTATATCATCATTCCAGACTCGATCCTTCCTCGTGTGGCCACACATCCATCTCAACATACGCATCTCCGCCACACCTAACTGTTGAACATGTCACCTTTTAGTCGGCCAACACTCAGCGCCATACAACATTGCGGGTCGAACCGCCGTCTTGTAGAACTTGCCTTTTAGCTTTTGTGGCACTCTCTTGTCACAAAGAATGCCAGAAGCTTGGCGCCAGTTCATCCATCCGGCTTTGATTCGATGGTTCACATCTTCATCAATTACCCCCATCCTCCTGCAGCATTGACCCCAAGTACCGAAAGGTGTCCTTCTGAGGTACCACCTGGCCATCAAGGCTAAGAGCATCTCCAGCCGCGCCCCCAACAGACCCCCCAGGCCACTTTTTCGGCGCCGACGCCGAAAAAATGGCCCAGTCGCGCCCCTAGGAGCCTGTTTTCCGCCGGATTGGGCCGAAATTGACGCCAGCATACCCAACTCGAACCCGGCGCGCTGGGGTCGCCTGGGGGCGCCGGACGGACCATTTTTGGCGCGAACTGTGATGGGCCCGCCCTGTCAGCGACGCGCCGCTTCGTCGTCCACATCGCCTCGTTTCCCGCGGGAATCAATGCCAAAGCTGCCGCGCTGCCGCGCCTTCGCCTCCATTGATGACGCGCCTGCCGCGATGCAGCGCGCCGGTCAGCATGCCCATTGATGCCGCGCAGTGAAGCGTCGCGTGGCCCAGCGCCACGGCCGCCCGCCACGCGTCGCCTGGCATGCACCTCCCGCCGCCCCAGCTCCGGCTATAAAAGACGCCCGCCTCGCCGGTGAACGCCACACCGCAGCACATCGCCTCTCTTCCCCCCCCCCCCCCCCCCCCCCCCCCCCCCCCCCCCCCCCCCCCCCCCCCCGCGCTTGCACACTCCACTCCCCCACCGACGAGCAATGGCAGCGCGGTACCCAGGCGATTCCGCGGCGAAGAACGGCTTCGGCCGCCGCCACCTCCACGAGTGGGAGGCGCGCCTCCTTTTTGAGGCCGACTACCCAGCTCCCCCGGACATGAGGGTGCCGGGCGCGTGGCGTTTGAGCGCCGGCGGCGTGCCGGTGCCACCCGCTCCCACCGGGGCGGACCGGCGGGCAGAGATCTACTTCGACCACCGCCGCGACGGCCTGATCGCCTCCACCAACGGCGTCGTGCCTCGCGGCCGCCACAACGCCGAAGGGCGGCGCAAGTGGTGGGGGGTGCCCGTCCGCACCCTCGAGCACGTCCTCGACTACATCGAGGCCGGCAACACGCCGCGCCTCAAGTACCCCGCCCCCGCACCCCCGTCCTTCTCTCGCCGCCGTGGCAGCTCGTGGATGCCGCGGCGGTTGTCGGACGCGACGACCTCCTCCTCGGGCGGCTCGCCGGCGGCCTTCGCCGTCAAGCACGAGCCACAGGACACGGCGGGGGAGTCCCCGCTAGGGCGCCGCACCCGCAGCGGCGCCCTGACCATCCCCGAGGAAGGTCGCGGCGGTCGCATGCGCCGTGTCCGGCCGAAAACCGAGCCGAAGCCTCCCCTGCTCCCAGTGAAGCCGGAGCACCTCGCGATGGCCGCCGCCGACGAGACGGCCCTGAGGTGGGCGAGGGAGGACTACGTCCGCGAGCAGGTGGCTCGCCAGCGCCGCGCCCTTGAGGAACTCAAGGCGCGCCACCCCCGCCCCGTCCGCGAGGTGGACGGCGTCCTCTACCTCGACAGCGACGAGGAGGAGGCCGGGCCATCCCGCGTCGGCGACCCTGGACAGGGCTGCAGCAGGGACGACAGCAGGTGGCAGGACGAGGACGACGATGGCGGCGGAGACTACACCGACTTCTACAAGCGCCTAGACATGTAGAAGTCGGACGGCAGCGAGGCGCGGCGAGGACGGCATAGCTAGGCCGTGTTTGTTTTTTTTTATTTGTTTTTTGTACAAATTTGAATGAATGTCGCCGAGTTTGGATGAATTTCGACGAGTTTGTGCCAAAAAAACGCCGAATTCGTTTAGCCCTGGGGCCGACCTGGGGGTGACGACTGGGAACGCAGTCGCCCCCACGCCGAAAATCTCACCGGCTCGCCCCCAGGACGCGTTTTTTCGGCGTCCTGGGGGGCGAACGGCTGGAGATGCTCTAACCTCCTCGCCGAAAATCTCGTCGACTCGCCCCCAGGACGCGTTTTTTCGGCGTCCTGGGAGGGCGAACGGCTGGAGATGCTCTAACCTCCTCCTCACACCTAGTGGTACTGAAACCGCACATCATGTACTCGGTTTTAGTTCTACTAAGCCTAAACCCTTTCGATTCCAAGGTTTGTCTCCATAACTCTAACTTCCTATTTACCCCCGTCCGACTATCGTCAACTAGCACCACATCATCCGCTAAGAGCATACACCATGGGATATCTCCTTGTATATCCCTTGTGACCTCATCCATCACCAATGCAAAAAAGATAAGGGCTCAAAGTTGACCCCTGATGCAGTCCTATCTTAATCGGGAAGTCATCGGTGTCGACATCACTTGTTCGAACACTTGCCACAACATTATCGTACATGTCCTTGATGAGGGTAATGTAATTTACTGGGACTTTGTGTTTCTCCAAGGCCCACCACATGACATTCTGCGGTATCTTATCATAGGCGTTCTCCAAGTCAATGAACACCATATGCAAGTCCTTTTGCTCCCTATATCTCTCCATAAGTTGTCGTACCAAGAAAATGGCTTCCATGGTCGACTTCCCAGGCATGAAACCAAACTGATTTTTGGTCACGCTTGTCATTCTTCTTAAGCGATGCTCAATGACTCTCCAATAGCTTCATTGTATGGCTCATCAGCTTAATTCCACAATAATTAGTACAACTCTGAACATCCCCCTTGTTCTTGAAGATTGGTACTAATATACTCCGTCTCCATTCTTCTGGCATCTTGTTTGCCCGAAAAATGAGGTTGAAAAGCTTGGTTAGCCATACTATCGCTATGTCCCCGAGACCTTTCCACACCTCAATGGGGATACAATCAGGGCCCGTCGCCTTGCCTCCTTTCATCGTTTTAAAGCCTCCTTGACCTCAGACTCCTGGATTCGCCGCACAAAACACATGCTGGTCTCATCAAAGGAGTCGTCCAGTTCAATGGTAGAACTCTCATTCTCCCCATTGAACAGCTTGTCAAAGTACTCCCGCCATCTATGCTTAATTTCCTCGTCCTTCACCAAGAGTTGGCCTGCTCCGTCCTTGATGCATTTGACTTGGCCAATATCCCCCGTCTTCCTCTCTCGGATCTTGGCCATCTTATAGATGTCCCTTTCGCCTTCCTTCGTGCCTAACCGTTGGTAGAGGTCCTCATATGCCAGACCCCTTGCTTCACCAACAGCTCGCTTTGCGGCCTTCGCCATCTTGTACTTCTCTATGTTGTCTGCACTCCTATCCAGGTATAGGAGTCTGAAGCAATCTTTCTTCTCTTTAATCGCCTTCTGGACATCATCATTCCACCACCAGGTATCCTTATCTTCGCTTCTCCTTCCCCTGGACACTCCAAACTCCTCCGAGGCCACCTTACGAATGCAAGTCGCCATCTTCGTCCACACATTGTCCGCATCCCCTCCTTCCTCCCAAGGGCCCTCCTTAATGACCCTCTCCTTGAACGCTTGAGCTACCTCCCCCTTGAGCTTCCACCACTTCGTTCTAACGACTTTGGCACACTTATCCCGCTGGACACGAATCCGAAAGCGGAAGTCAGCAACCACCAGCTTATGCTGGGGTACAACACTCTCTCCAGGTATCACCTTACAGTCTAGGCACGCACGTCTTCTCTTCTCGAGAGGGTGAAATCAATCTGGCTAGTGTTGGCCACTACTAAAAGTCACCAGATGTGATTCTCTCTTTCTAAAGAGGGTGTTAGCTACAATCATGTTGTAGGCTAGACCAAAGCTTAAGACATCTTCTCCTTCTTGATTCCTGATGCCATAGCCAAAGCCCCTGTGCGCCCCTTCAAAACCTGTGTTAGATGTACCCACATGGCCATTGAGGTCTCCTCCTATGAAGAGCTTCTCACCAATCGGTACACTCCTAACCATGTCTTCCAGGCCTTCCCAGAACTCCCTCTTGGTGTTCTCATTGTGGCCTACTTGCGGGGCATACGCTCTGATAACATTGAGAACCAAGTCCTCAACTACCAACTTGACCAGGATAATCCGGTCCCCACAAAAATCTTTTTTTGGGTTTCATCTCCGTAAGAGTGGCTGAGTTTTTACGTTGGCTCGCCAAGCCTATCACAACCCTCCTCCTTTACCCGGGCTTGGGACCGGCTATGTTGAGACAACATAGGCGGAGTTGAGAGCTTCAAGGACAAGATGGAAACAAAATTCCAGATGAGTGACCTTGGACTGCTGTCATTCTATCTCGGAATCGAAGTCCAGCAAGATGGCTATGGCATCAGACTATGTTAGGCACACTATGCATCGCGCATTCAGCTTGGAGGAATGGAAGGCTGCCACCCAGCTCACACTCTGATGTGAGGGGCAACCGAAACTGAGCCGTGAGAGCACGGCAAAAAAGGTGGATGCCACAGAGTATCAAAGGATCGTTGGCAGCCCACAAAAGCACAAGGCCGATCTGGCATTCGCCATCGACTTTGTGGGTAGCTTCATGGAGCAACCTACAAGAGCACATGATGGCAGTGAAGCGCATCCTTCACTATATCGCTGGCACAAGCTACTACGGTCTACACTACAGGTGGAAGACTGGAAAGACACGGCTGATTGGCTATATTGATAGTGACCTCGCCGGTAACATTGACACCAGGAAGAGCACAAGTGGCATGATGTTCTTCCTCAGTAGCAGCTTGGTGAGCTGGCAGTCTCTCAAGCAGCGAGTGGTGGCTCTGTCCTCCTGTGAGGCAGAGTATGTGGCTGCCACATCTGCTGCAACACGAGGACTTTGGCTGGCTCGGCTGCTTGATGAACTCAATGGGAGAGAAGCTGAGGCAGTCAAGCTAATGGTGGACAGCAAACATATCGATCTACAGTACCATTTCATCAGGGACTGCTTGGAGGATGGGAGTGTCAGAGCCAACTACATCAACACCACAGACCAATTCACTGACATTCTAAGGACTAGGGCGGGTGAAATTCCATGAACTGCGTGCTACGCGTTTGGGATGGTGCTGCAGTCAGTCAATGAGTCAAGTCTTTTCCTTAGGTAGTATAAGCTAGTGAGTCAAGTCTGTCTTAGGCTAAAAGTCAGTGTGTCAAGTCAAGAAGTCTTAGGCTGTAAGAAAGCCAATGAGGTGGTTCTGTAGTACTCCCTCCATCCCAAAAATGCTCTTATATTATGGCCAAAAACGTGTCAAAAACGCTCTTATATTATGGGACGGAGGGAGTAGTTCCTTTCAGCTATAAACAAGGGGTAAAGCCTAGCCAGCTACATTCATAACAGACCAGAAATTGAGTCCCAAATCAGACTTACCTATGCTCTTTCTACTAACAAGTATAACAAGAGAAGTAATAAGAAAAAAATCCGAATAATAGGCACGTGAGAAAAGATAAATTTTAGGCATACCACATTCAGAAGAATTTCCAAGGTTTCTAGTGCAGCTATTTTAACACAGAGTGGTGTGAACATTCTAACATCTCCTGGAGTTTCAGGGGTCATTCCCTTCGATGAAGTTGGCATGGAAGAGGTTTTCATTTTCTTTGGGCTGATTGCTGCTTTCTCCAAACCCGAGGCATGTGAATTTTGTATTTGTGGTTCTTGCTTCCTCTTCTTGGAGTAACTTTTTGACGAAGATTCACTAGTCCCTTTTGATGGATTTGTGCTGAATAGAGTCATTTCTTTTACACAATTATCATCCAGATCACCAACTGCATTGCTGACTATTACCTCTAACAAATGGAGAGACATTCCTGGTAACAAAAGACATCATTTATTCAGCCATGGGCGTGACTCGCAATCGACTAAAAGACGACCAAGGCTATGTACCAAACATTTGTATGGATGCAACTCGAAGTATGACAGTCAATCAACAGAGAAAAACAACAGGCAGACCAGTGCAGGGAATGTGAATGTTAAGTTATAGATTCCATGTTTTGAAGACATGGAGGAATATGTTTAGACCATACGCCCCTGGATGCAGCATGGTCATACCTCAAAGATCTAGCCTGTTGTTAAATTTGAGTTCTGAGAGAGCATCATTGACAAAAGTTTGTCTGAACAGAAAAACTATATCCCTCAAACCAATGATAGTTTTCCCGCATGTGCAAACAGAACATGCCACAAATAAAGTATTTGAAGGATGATGCATTTCAAACTATTTCTCCGCAGTGGCAACAGGAAAAAAAGTCAAGAATTAGTGTTCTATCTCCACTCTAAAATAAGTGGAATCATTGTTAAATTGTTGCTGACTCTGTAAACAGGCAGATCCAATTTCATTTCAACCCTGAGGTATGATTAAACATAATTATGACAAAACAACTCGCTGTAAAAACTTGTCTTAAAATATAAAATCATGCAACTGTGAGCATACAAACAAACAAACAAAAGGAATCGCCTACCAACACCCATGGAGGTCAGCAACAGCTGAACAATGCTGTAAACTTTTGTCCTCGTAGTAGGTAACTTCGCAATTTTGCAGTAATCAGTTACAAGCCGTACAATATTAGCAGCATGCGGTAAAAGTTGGCTGCAATATGACAAGTAGATAATTTAGATATTTCTTTTCCAGTACAGATTCAGATCCAGAATAATATTAGACTTCTATAATAAATCCAGTTTCCGAAGCTACTTAAAATTCAAGTATTATTATCAAACACTTGTGTCTATGTTGCTGTATTTGATGCAAGCTTAAAACTTGTGGAAAACATACATTGAGATGTGTCTTAGATAATAGTGATAAGAGGCAATACACATGGTACCTTCGCATTCCTTTAATAGTTGCATGGAGCAAATCCAAGAAAGATGAATGCAATGATGGAAGCTCAAAACAAATAAGCTCTTGGTGCAAGGAAGTAGTTGAAGGAAACGACTTGTTGCGCAATGATCCATCAACTAAGAGCACTCTCCGTGACAGAGCTATCAAAGCACGGACAGGAACGGTGACCTTTTTTGACAATGACAGGTAAAACAATATGGTTTAGAGCAATGTAATGTTTAATGGTAGCTTATCAGCGCCATTAGGTAATAAGTAATGATAATGTACCAAGAGATGAGGCTTTGGACAAACCTGAACCGGGTAATAACTAGTCAGCATCATGCAGCAGCAATGGGCAAGGGCTGAAATGGTAGGAACAGTGAAGACACGAAATTTCTTTGTCACATGCAGATTGCCTCCCAACTTTACTTGATCTCCCAACACTGGTGGAGGATCATTACCAGGTGGAACTAGAAGCATCATAATCTCACGCCCTTTCTTTTCTGCAAAGATAAGTTGTTCAAAGCCAATCTAAAATGGTACAACCAAAAATAAAAATAGCTCATGACAAACATTACCTTCTTCCAGCCCAACAAAGGCATCGTTCAGAAGATTGTTTATACCAATCAGTACTTTCTGAATCATCAATGACCAAGTGCCCTCAGATACTCGGACAGAAGGTAGCATTGCTAAGACTCTCGCAAATTTCTGAAGGATTGGAAGATGCGAAAAAACAGAGGTTGGTCAACACAAAGAAAGAACATCAAAATGGAGAATAAAACACACAAATGTTACTTTGCACAGCATCCCAAAAAGATTAATTCGAAGATAAGGCATGAAGCATACAGTGCTCACCTTTGATAATTTTACATTGACTTCTGTACTCATAATCTTTGCTGCAATGGTGGATTCAACCTGAATTGTGTAAATTAAGCACAATATGACATAATATAACAGCCAGTAAAATAGTAGGGAGTTGTACATTTGCTGTAGTTTCAGAGGTATGTACTAGAAACTAATTTTAAAAAAATGATAAATAAGTGACACATGACAAATAAATCTAAAAGGAACATGTCACATAAAGAACTCTCGTGTGCCACGCACCTACATTTAAATCACAATTAGACATATTGATAGTAGCTCATGTAGATCATCAATAAAGATGTTCCAATTCAGTAACAAAAAATAGATATTCCAAACTTTCAACTCTATGATCCTACATCCACCCAGAAACCAACTTTTACAAAATTTTATTTATTAAAACACCTAACCAAACCTTTTCCTTCGAAGCTATTCTCAAGGATTAACTTTTCTCCCTTCTAGACTCAGAAAACTACTCCCTCCAGTTCACAATAAGCTTTTGGATATGGATATGGACATGGTCTCCAAAACATAGCTTTGACCACTAATTTCTATGAAAATATATTTCTAAATCCCAGTAAAATTTAGATTTATAGAAGTACTTCTCGAGACAAAGGTACATGTAGAAATATTTCAGGTGGCTAACATAAATAGGAGTATTTTAAAGAGATATAAGAGTCAAAGTTTTATAAGTTTTGGCTAAACGCGTAACCAAAACTTAAAGTTTTCTGTAAACTGGAGGAAGAATATATGTGTTCACGATAAGAAATGAACTACTCCCTCTGTAAACTAATATAAGAGCACTTAGAACACTATTTTAGTGATCTAAACACTCTTATATTAGTTTACAGAGGGAGTACAACATAAATGTAAACATACTTTATTGTAGTGTCGATTTACAGATGAGGGATACAATTTAATAACTGTCCTTAGCAAATCAATCGCTTCATCCTGCAAATACAGACAGAAGTAGATTACATATTTACTCTTGCATGCTTGAAATCAAACAGAGTAAGCCTGTGGGTGAAAACAACATACCGCCACTGGACCATTTTCATTTAAAAGCAGCAGCAATGGTTCAACAACTCTTCCAGCAAAGGATGATGCCTCTTTCTTTAAGTTCAAATATTTCGCCAATCTAATCAGAGAACAAGTTATGTTGCTTTCAACTGAACAAAACAGAGTAGCGCACAAAAGAAAGGGCAATGGATATGGACATATTGTTGAGCTTTAGTTTCAAATAATCACATTCACAATACTACGAAGTACCTACAATCCAACTATGTGCTTGACAGCTTGAGCAAGTAAAAGGACATAGCTTTCATGACATACCTCGCAAATAGATCAGACATGGAAGTACAAGAGACCAAAGTAACAAGTTGCAAGCTAGGTGGTCCTTTCTAGGAGGAAAAAAAGATATATCAGATAAATAATTGTATGAGAATGTTTCATTAAGAGAAAACTAGAAAGATAATTTTCTCTGGGGATGTGAAGACTATGGATTATATGAACTCCTGGGGAGCATTATTTAAGATCTTCGATAAAAACTTTTACTAGGGTGGGTTTTTCTTTAGATGTGGTTTGTTGAAATAGGTCATGCTCAATCTCAATCAGTCAAACTTGCTAGTGTGTAAAACCACGCCAATGAGCTCAGTGAAGCCATAAAGATAACTAGTACTACTACACACCTGTCAGAAGTACTATACTGGTGTCAAAAACGCTCTTATATTATGGGATGTAGGGGGTAAAATATACAGAATAGGTCAAATAATGAGAACAAATGCCATCTGCAAGTTCAATTTGTGATATAATTTTCCAATAAAGGTTCATATTTACATCAAATGGATGGCGTTACATAATATAATTTCCGATTGATTGGTTGCGGTGGTAGCTTAGCATGCATCAGATATATAATAAATTTAGAGAAAAGTGATCTAGTGAACAAATGCAGTTTTATAATAGATTGAACACCTACAATTTAAATATAAAGAAAATGGTGACTGGCATTTCATTCTTCGGTTTAGATGTGACCTCAAAACAATCACAATATAACCAGAAATAAAGAAAAATAGCAATATCCACAAAGAAAGTTATGAACAACCACAAACACAGGCAGCCAGAAGGTGCCAAGCCAAACAGACTTAAGTTAACCCAAGGGACACTAAATTTACACGGATATCACTCCCACAGAGATCAGTGCCGAGGACAGACTTCTTCATCTGTTTTCTCCTAGGTGTAGAAAATCTCAACATCACATTTAATTTCATGGAAGTTGTCTTATCAATGAAGCAGGTCAATCAACTAGTATGACGTCAAACGTAACTCCAGCGAAGGTTGATCACATCTGAAATACCTAAATATTTCATTTCATGGAAGTTGTCTTATCCATGAAGGAGGTCAATCAAATAGTATGACGCCAAGTGTAATTCCAGCAAAGGTTGATCACATCTGAAATATCTACATTTCATGGAAGTTGTCTTATCCATGAAGGAGGTCAATCAAATAGTATGACGTCAAGTGTGATTCCAGCAAAGGTTGATCACATCTGGAATATCTCTATACTTCCAGATATCACTACCTTCCTGTCTATAATCTGCTTGGAATTTAATTAGCTCAACAAATTCAAACAAACTTAAACACATTTTTTATGAAGTTAATAATGGGATTCTCAAGACATTAGAACAGTGATGAAACAAGGGGTCCGGGTCAGGGGGTGGGGGCACACAATTGCTCAGAACAAAAACAAAACGAGAACATAAAATTCCACATAAAACTGAAGCAAACAATGTGCAGTACCTGCAAGTTCCTCAGAATCTTCTCAAACCAATCAGAGTATGATTCAGCAAAGCGCTCACTGCTGCACTCTTGGAAAGTCACGCCAAGTAAACAAGTTCCCAACCAACAACTATATGGCTAAAGATTTATAAACAGAGGACGCCAATATTAGTAAAGCATGTCTGATACATTTTCTTTTACATCAAAGATTTAACAACTGTTAAAGCTATCAGAAAAACAGTTACAGATGTTTAGATTTTATTGTTAGAATATGTTGTATATTGTTCGAGCATGAATGTTTCTGCAGCACAGAACAACAAAAATATAACACTTATACCAGATAAAACTATCTCACCAGATGGCATAATTCATACTCCCTCCATCCGAAAAAGCTTGTTCCTCAAATGGATGTATCTAGCACTAATTTGGTGCTAAATACATCCATTTAAGGGACAACCTTTTTCGGGTGGAGGGAGTAGTACATAAATAACTTTAAAAGAGAGTAATGACAAGTAGCACTGAGGAAACATAACAGAATTAAAGTTTCAGTGGTGTATAGCAACAACTAGCTCAAATCCGCACACCTTGTCACATTGGGTTTAGTATATACAAGTGCAACACAAGTTCAGCATTATGGTGGATGGTGGAGATATTCTTTTTACAGTACCAAATTAGCAAAGTACGGTGAAAGCAGGGGGGGGGGGGATACGGCAACGTACTGAGCCGCTCTCCACTAGCTCGCCGACGCGCTCGACCCAGGCGTCGACCGTGGCGCGCCACGCCTCGGCGAGCTTTTGGTCCGACGGGTCCTGGAGGACCTCGGTGAGGAGGCCGTGCGTGCGCACCGCCTCGAGGATGAAGGCCAGCTCCTCCGGCGGAACGGTGCTCCCCGGCTGCGGCATCCGCTCGCCAACCACCACTCGGAGCAGACGTGGCTTAAGCCAGTGGTCGTTCACGTCCGCGAGGAAGCCGACGGCGCCGGCCATCGCTGGTTAGTGAGGGGTATGTGACTGGAGGCGGGCTGAAAGACGGCTCGGCCGGACTTGAGGTGGACGATAATAGGGACGGTTGGAAGGAGAGACCGAAGAAGGCGGCGGCTCCGGGACGGAGGGATAGGACGCCGTAAAACCCTAGCGGCTTCGAGCAGCAGAGTTTGGGTAGTTTAAAAAGAGAACTAACTTTGGTCTAAAAATAAAAAGAAAACTAACTTACTTTCTCAAAATTCATTTAAAAAATCAAAATGTGACGCATACAAGTTTTGTAGATATTGTTATTTTACTGAAAAATATATTATTATGCTTGATCAAGTTTATACAAACATCAATGTATATAATATTATACCCGATAAACAAAGTAGAAAAGGTGAGGGAGATCGCTTTCCTCCTACGCGAGCAGACGGAAACCCTAGCCGCCGCCAGGGATCCGATCCTTCCGGCGGCTCCGCTTTGTTGGCGACCTCTTGGTCGTGAGTGGTGAGGGAGATCGTCGAATCCCGCGTGTGCGGTCGTCTTAACTTTAGGTTAGGGCCCTGGTAGCTTAGGATTTTGGGTTGTTCAACTTGGCTTTGGCGGCGGCGACGGTAATGCTGAATAAAGAAGCTTTAGATTCTTCCACGACGGGGCAATCGTCTCTATGGTTGGTGATGGATTTGGAAATTAGTCTGTTCAAGTGAGGATGTTGTGGCGTCGGCAGCATCCTTGTGGTGGATTTGTGTCCTCGGGCTCCGCCGTTGCGGCAATGTCTGCTCCAACGTCGGCGTGGACCTTGGGAGGTAGTCCAGGAGCAGATGAATATTATGGTCCGCATCGACGGCATTTGAAAGACGAAACACTGGGTCCGTGGTTGATGTCTACTACACAACCTTCTTCTTATAGACGTTGTTGGGCCTCCAAGTGCAGATGTTTGTAGGATAGTAACAAATTTCCCTCAAGTGGATGACCTAAGGTTTATCAATCCGTAGAAGGCGTAGGATGAAGATGGTCTCTCTCAAGCAACCCTGCAACCAAATAACAAAGAGTCTCTTGTGTCCTCAACACACCCAATACAATGGTAAATTGTATAGGTGCACTAGTTCGACGAAAAGATGGTGATACAAGTGGTATATGGATGGTAGATAAAGGTTTTTGTAATCTGAAATTATAAAAACAGCAGGTAACTAATGGTAAAAGTGAGCGTAAACGGTATTGCAATGCTAGGAAATAAGGCCTAGGGTTCATACTTTCGCTAGTGCAAATTCCCTCAACAACAATAACATAATTGGATCACATAACTATCCCTCAACATGCAACAAAGAGTCACTCCAAAGTCACTAATAGCGGAGAACGAATGAAGAGATTATGGTAGGGTACGAAACCACCTCAAAGTTATTCTTTCCAATCAATCTGTTATGCTATTCCTATAAGTGTCACAAACAGCCCTAAAGTTCGTACTAGAATAACACCTTAAGACACAAATCAACCAAAACCCTAATGTCACCTAGATACTTCAATGTCACCTCAAGTATCCGTGGGTATGATTATACGATATGCATCACACAATCTCAGATTCATCTATTCAACCAACACATAGAACCTCAAAGAGTGCCCCAAAGTTTCTACCGGAGAATCACGACGAAAACGTGTGCCAACCCCTATGCATAGGCTCATGGGCGGAACCCGCAAGTTGATCACCAAACATACATTAAGTGAATCACGTGGTATCCCATTGTCACCACAGATACGCACGGCAAGACATAGATCAAGTGTTCTCAAATCTTTAAAGACTCAATCCGATAAAATAACTTCGAAGGGGAAACTCGATCCATTATAAGAGAGTAGAGGATGGAGAAAACATCGTAAGATCCAACTATAATAGCAAAGCTCGCGATACATCAAGATCGTACCACCTCAAGAACACGAGAGAGAGAGAGAGATCAAACACATAGCTACTGGTACATACCCTCAGCCTCGAGGAAGAACTACTTCCTCCTCGTCATGGAGAGCACCGGGATGATGAAGATGGCCACCGGAGAAGGATTGCCCCCTCCGGCAGGGTGCCGGAACGGGTCTAGATTGGTTTTCGGTGGCTACGGAGGCTCCTGGCGGCGGAACTCCCGATCTACTGTGCTCTCGGATGTTTTTAGGGTATATGGAGATATATAGGCGGAAGAAATACGTCAGGGGGGCATGAGGGTGGAGGGCGCACCCAGGGGGGTGGGCGCGCCCCCCTGCCTCGTGGCCTCCTTGTAGATCCCCTGACGTGCACTCCAAGTCTTCTAGGCTTCTTCTGATTCAAAAATAAGTTCCGTGAAGTTTCAGGTCAATTGGACTCCGTTTGGTTTTCCTTTTCTGCGATATTCTAAAACAAGGTAAAAACAGAAACTGGCACTGGGCTCTGGGTTAATAGGTTAGTCCCAAAAATGGTATAAAAGTGTATAATAAAGCCCATAAATATCCAAAACAGTAGATAATATATCATGGAGCAATCAAAAATTATAGATACGTTGGAGACGTATCAGCATCCCCAAGCTTAATTCCTGCTCGTCCTCGAGTAGGTAAATGATGAAAACAGAATTTTTGATGCGGAGTGCTACTTGGCATAATTTCAATGTAATCTTCTCAATTGTGGTATGAATATCCAGATCCAAAAGATTCAAGATAAAAGTTCATATTGACATAAAAATAATAATACTTCAAGCATACTAACTAAGCAATCATGTCTTCTCAAAATAACATGGCCAAAGAAAGTTCATCCCTACAAAATCATATAGTTTAGTCATGCTTCATTTTCATCACACAAGAATGCTCTCATCATTCACAACCTCGATGACAAGCCAAGCAATTGTTTCATACTTTAGTAATCTCAAACTCATAAACCTTCACGCAATACATGAGCGTGAGCCATGGACATATCACTATGGGTGGAATAGAGTATGATGAGGGGGTTATGTGGAGAAGACAAAAAAGGAGAAAGTCTCACATCAACGAGGCTAATCAATGGGCTATGGAGATGCCCACCGATTGATGTTAATGCAAGGAGTAGGGATTGCCATGCAACGGATGCACTAGAGCTATAAATGTATGAAAGCTCAACAAAAGAAACTAAGTGGGTATGCATCCAACTTGCTTGCTCACGAAGACCTAGGGCACTTGAGGAGGCCCATTGTTGGAATATACAAGCCAAGTTCTATAATGAAAAATTCCCACTAGTATATGAAAGTGACAAAACAAAAGACTCTCTATCATGAAGATTATGATGCTACTTTGAAGCACAAGTGTGGCAAGGGATAGTAGTATTGTCCCTTCTCTCTTTTTCTCTCATTTTTTATTTTTTTATTTGGACCTTTTCCTTTTTATGGCCTTTCTCTCTCTCTCTCTTTTTGGCCTTCTCTTTTTTTATGGCCTTTCTTTTTTTATTCCTCACTTGGGACAATGCTCTAGAAAATGATGATCATCACACTTCTATTTACTTACAACTCAAGAATTACAACTCGATACTTAGAACAAGATATGACTCTATATGAATGCCTCCGGCGGTGTATCAGGATGTGTAATGATGCATGAGTGACATTTATGAAAGAATTATGAACGGTGGCTTTGCCACAAATAATATGTCAACTACAAGATCATGCTAAGCAATATGACAATGATGATGCGTGTCATAATAAACGGAACGGTGGAAAGTTGCATGGCAATATATCTCGAAATGGCTATGAAAATGCCATAATAGGTAGGTATGGTGGCTGTTTTGAGGAAGATATAGGGAGGTTTATGTGTGATAGAGCGTATCATATCACGGGGTTTGGATGCACCGGCGAAGTTTGCACCAACTCTCAATGTGAGAAAGGACAATGCACGATACCGAAGAGGCTAACAAGGATGGAAGGGTGAGAGTGCGTATAATCCATGGACTCAACATTAGTCATAAAGAACTCACATACTTATTGCAAAAATCTACAAGTCATCAAAAACCTCGGCACTACGCGCATGCTCCTAGGGAGGATAGATTGGTAGGAAAAGACCATCGCTTGTCCCCGACCGCCACTCATAAGGAAGACAATCAAATAACACCTCATGTTTCAAATTTGTTACACAATATTTACCATACGTGCATGCTACGGGACTTGCAGACTTCAACACAAGTATTCCTCAAATTCACAATTACTCAACTAGCACGACTTTGATATTATTACCTCCATATCTCAAAACAATCATCAAGCATCAAACTTCTCTTAGTATTCAACACACTCATAAGAAAGTTTTTACTATTCTTAGATGCCTAGCATATTAGGATTATTTAAGCAAATTACCATGCTATTTAAGACTCTCAAAATAATATAAGTGAAGCATGAGAGTTCATTAATTTCTACAAAATAAAACCACTGCCGTGCTTTAAAAGGATATAAGTGAAGCACCAGAGCAAATGACAAACTACTCCGAAAGATACAAGTGAAGATCAATGAGTAGTCGAATAATTATGCAACTACGTGAAGACTCTCTAAGATTTAATAATTTCAAATCTTGGTATTTTATTCAAACAATAAGCAAAACAAAATAAAATGACGCTCCAAGCAAAACACATATCATGTGGCGAATAAAAATATAGCTCCAAGTAAAGTTACCGATGAACGAAGACGAAAGAGGGGATGCCTTCCGGGGCATCCCCAAGCTTAGGCTCTTGGGTATCCTTGAATATTACCTTGGGGTGCCTTGGGAATCCCCAAGCTTAGGCTCTTGCCACTCATTATTGTTGGGGAACGTAGTAATTTCAAAAAATTTCCTACGCACACGCAAGATCATGGTGATGTATAGCAACGAGAGGGGAGAGTGTGATCTACGTACCCTTGTAGATCGACAACGGAAGCGTTTGTCCTAGGTAGGGGACACAAGCACTGCGCCAGCTCCTGCACCGTGTCGGGAGAACGCCCCATCGAAGTACACGACCCAGCCGTCCGGTGCTTCACTTCCCGAGGAAAGTGATCGGTCTTCGCCTACCTCGAGATCCGGCGCTTCTGCCCATTCTGCCATGAAATCTGCAAGTGCGGCTCCCTTGATAACTTTGGTCGTGCTGAATTCTAGCTGAAATGCCTGTAGCTCAATGTTCCATTCGGCGACCCTTCCATCTGAGTTGGGGCTCCTGAGCACTCTTTCCAAGGGGTATGCTGAGACGACCTTGATGGGATGTCCTTGGAAGTAGTGGCGCAGCTTGCGCGAGGCCACTAGTAGCGAGAGGAGGAGTTTTTGAGGCATGGGATACCATGCCCTTGTGTCCCGTAGCACCGTGCTGACGAAGTACACGGGGTGCTTGACGAGGTTGAGGGTGTTGGCGCTGCTTGCGTCCTCCAGAGGTCGAGGCGTCTCTGGAGACAACGGAGCCCCCGGGTTTTGGTCACCAGAAGAGGCCTCTCCTGCTCCGGGTGCATTCTCCTGCTGCGGCTGTCCCTTTCCGGCTGTGGTTGCGGCCTTCGCGTGGCCCTCCTGGCTCTGCTTTGCTTCAGTTCGACAGTCGATGCGGCCTTGGCACAGCGCTCCTCCCTGACCGCCACCAGGGTTGCGCTGGCGGAGTAGGGGGTGGCCACAAGGTAGAGCACCAGGGGCTCCCGAGGACGCAGAGCTACCATCACTAGCGGACTGGTAAGGTACCTCTTGAGGTCTTGGAATGCCTTGTCGGCCTCTTCAGTCCATTCGAAGGGGCCCTTTTTCTTCATCAGCTTGAGGAAGGGCAGGGCTCGTCCCCCCAGCTTGGAGATGAAGCGCCCCAAGGCAGTCACACGCCCAATGAGCTTCTGCATTTCTCTGAGGGTCCTCGGCGGGCTCATATCTTCGACTGCCTTGACCTTCTCCGGGTTGGCCTCGATGCCCCTGTGGGATATGAGGAAACCCAGGAGCTTGCCCGAGGGGACTCCAAATACGCACTTCTCCGGGTTGAGCCGTAGGTCCACTTCGTTGAGGCTGGCAAAGGTTTCTTCCAGGTCCTGTGTAACACCCCGGATATAACTTTCCCAATTTGTACTCCAACTCTTGCCGTTTCCGGCGTTAAGTTATTTTATTTTCTCGGGTTCGGGTCTTTGTCTCCGTGTGTTGTTATCGTTGTCATGCATCTCATATCATGTCATCATGTGCATTGCATTTGCATACGTGTTCGTCTCATGCATTCGAGCATTTTCCCCGTTGTCCGTTTTGCATTCCGGCGCTTCGTTCTCCTCCGGTGGTCAATGCTAGCTTTCTTTCGTGTGTGGGGATTAAACATTTCCGGATTGGACCGAGACTTGCCAAGCGGCCTTGGTTTACTACCGGTAGACCGCCTGTCAAGTTTCGTACCATTTGGACTTCGTTTGATACTCCAACGGTTAACCGAGGGACCGAAAAGGCACCGTGTGTGTTGCAGCCCAACACCCCTCCAATTTGGCACAAAACCCACCTAACTCTGCTCCATCACCTAGAGCGTTTGATCACGATCGCGTGGCCGAAAACCGCACCTCATTTGGACTCTCCTAGCTCCCTCTATGCCTATAAATAGGACCCCTCGAAATTTCGCGGATCCCCTCTCTTCCTAACCCTACTTTTTCCACTCCGTCGCCCGCCGGACAAAAATCCCAGGCCGGACGTGTCCGGATCCGTCCGCTGCCCGCACGCACCAGTGGCAAGCTGCCACGTGGCGCGCCACAGCCGCCGCCGCCGAGGCCCGCGAGGCCCAGCCGGGGCCCCCGCGGCCCACTCGCCATCCGCCGCCGCCCGCTGCTTCTTCTTCGTCCGCGCCGCCCGACCGCGCGCCGGCCACCGCCGTCACTCCGGCCGCCGCCAAGCTGCTCCGCGCCGGCGAGCTCGACGCCCGGCCTCGCCCCGCCGCCATTCGGTCGCCCCGCCGCCTCGCCCTCGCCTCGCCGCCTCACCCTCGCCGCCCCTCGGGTCCCGAGCCCCGGGCCGGCCTCCTCCTTCCTCCGGCGATCCCCGTCGCAGCTCCAGCGAGGGATCCGGTGGACCTCGGATTTCGTGCGCCAGATCTAGATCCGGTGAACAGTAACCCTAGGTTGATTTTTTCCTTCTAAGTCCCAAATTCTCAGATCCAAGTGCCCCTGTTCATAGCCCCGTAACTTTGCATCCATAGCTCTGATTCATGCATATGGCATATCAAAATGTTCATCTCAGAGAGTACATCATTTCATTCCATTGCATCATTTTCATTTGAGTTCATTTTGATGCCCGAAATGCTGTTAGAAAAGGGCTACTTGAGTTAATTGTCAGATCTGCTACTCCATTTAGCTATTTGTCATTTTTGCCATGATTATTGTGTGCATGATATGCCCTGATGCTCTACATATGTTTTGTTAAGGGTTTTGTCATCTTTCCAGAGGTGCAACCCATATATTTTTGTGATGTGTGTGGTGACTAGTGCAAGCTTGCAAAGTGGTGCACTTGGTAAATCTGTTTTCAGAGACTTAGCATTTCCACCAAGTCCTTGAGCTGTTTATCTCATGATGCCATATGTTCATGTTGTTTCCTAGTGATCCGTGCCTCTTTTGAGGATGATCAGTAAGGATGCTTTATTCATATTGTGGTGCTCTATCTATCCATGTCTTTGTTTGCATTTATGGGGCACCCTAGCTTGAGTCAATCGAGCTCTACTTTTGCTACTTTGTGAATCTGGGCAGATTGTCAACTTGTTTGCAATTTTGCCGGTGATGTTGTAGTTGATCCGTGCATGCTATGCCATTGTTCTTGCCATGTCTAGCTTGCATTTTGTGTGTTCTTGATAGATGTATGCTTATCTTGTCATGACTTGCTCCGTAGTGAGTGCATCGAGCTCGTAAACATGCCTACTTGAGTTATGTTTCAGCATGTGCCAGTTTTCACCAAGTCTGAAAACTGATTATGTTTTTGCTATGTTCACATGCTTGTTAGTATATTTTCTGATCCCTTTTGGCTCAAGGTCACTAAGGGACTTTTGTTAAGCTATTTGAGTAGCTCCATGCCATGTTTTACTTTGCCTTGTTCAGATCCTGTAGCATGTAGTTTTGTTGCTCCGAAGAGGGCTACTTGGTCTGAAATTCCAGACAAGTGTTAATTTCACTAAGTCTGAGATCTGTTTTCCATATGCATTTTTGCCATGCTTGTTTGAACCTGTTAATGGATGAATTGGCCGTAGCTCAGTGCTAGACTTTTGTTAAGCAACTTTAATGCATCCCTGCCATGTATTTTGTTGTCATGTTTGGGTGCTGTAGCATGTTCATCTCATTGCATTTAGATGGCTACTTGCTGTAAATCGCAGACCGGTGTCATATTTGAATCGCTTGCCATTTCCAAACCGTAACTCCGATTCTGGCGTTCTTTATATCGTTTTCAAGCGATTTCATATCATCTTTCCAGTGGAACACTTGGATTCCCAAGTTGAGGCCAGGTTCATGCATTCCTTGTCAAATCTTGCATATGCATCCCGCATTGCATCCCGCTTAGCATATCATCATTGCATCATATTGTTTGATCCTTGCACGTGGTTGATTGTGTCCTTGTTGCTTGTTTGTCTTGTTTGGGTAGAGCCGGGAGACGAGTTCGCTAACGAGGATCCTGTTGAGTTTGCTTTCGAGGATCCAGTCAACTCTGACAGCTTTGCAGGCAAGATGATCATACCCTCGAAATCACTACTATCTTTGCTATGCTAGTTTGCTCGCTCCTTTGCTATGCCAATGCTACGATGCCTACCACTTGCTTTCAAGCCTCCCAAATTGCCATGTCAAACCTCTAACCCTCCATGTCCTAGCAAACCGTTGATTGGCTATGTTACCGCTTTGCTCAGCCCCTCTTATAGCGTTGCTAGTTGCAGGTGAAGATTGGAGACCGTTCCTTGTTGGAACATTTATTTACTTGTTGGGATACCATTATATTGCCATGTTATCTTAATGCATCTATATACTTGGTAAAGGGTGGAAGGCTCGGCCTCTCGCCTAGTGTTTTGTTCCACTCTTGCTGCCCTAGTTTCCGTCATATCGGTGTTATGTTCCCGGATTTTGCGTTCCTTACGTGGTTGGGTTATAATGGGAACCCCTTGATAGTTCGCCTTGATTAAAGCTTTTCTAGCAATGCCCAACCTTGGTTTTACCATTTGCCACCTATCCTCTTTTTCCCTTGGGTTTCCGGAGCCCGAGGGTCATCTTATTTTAACCCCCCCGGGCCAGTGCTCCTCTGAGTGTTGGTCCACCTGTCAGCTGCCGGTGGCCACCAGGGGCAACTCTGGGCTGGCCTACCCGTACCTAGGACAATCTGAGTGTGCCCTGAGAAAGAGATATGTACAGCTCCTATCGGGATTTGTCGGCACATTCGGGCGGTGTTGCTGGATTAGTTTTAACCTGTCGAAGTGTCTTGAAGAACCGAGATATCGAGTCTGATCGGAACGTCTTGGGAGGAGGTCTATTCCTTCGTTGACCGTGAGAGCTTGTCATGGGCTAAGTTGGGACTCCCCTGTAGGGATTTGAACTTTCGAAAGCCGTGCCCGCGGTTATGGGCAGATGGGAATTTGTTAATGTCCGGTTGTAGACAACTTGAACCTTAACTTAATTAAAATGAATCAACCGTGTGTGTTACCGTGATGGCCTCTTCTCGGCGGAGTCCGGGAGGTGGACACGGTGTTGGAGTAATGCTTGCGCAGGTTGCTCTCTAGTTTCTCGCTCGCGCTTTGCCTCCTCTTCTCGCTCTCTTTTGCGAATAAGTTAGCCACCATATATGCTAGTCGCTTGCTGCAGCTCCACATATATTTACCTTACCCTACCTATAAGCTTAAATAGTCTTGATCGTGAGGTTGCGAGATTGCTGAGTCCCTGTGGCTCACAGATTACTATTACACCAGATGCAGGTCCAGATGATTCCGCTCCAGGTGACGCGCTCGAGCTCAAGTGGGAGTTCGACGAGGACTCTCAGCGGTACTATGTTTCTTTTCCTGATGATCAGTAGTGGTGCCCAGTTGGGGGTGATCGGGACCATGTCGCTTGTTGGGTTGTCTTTTAATTTGGCGCCATAGTCGGGCCATGAGTGTTTGGATGATGTATGTTATTTATGTACTTGATTGACGTGGCGAGTGTAAGCCAACTATGTTATCCCTTTTCATTATCTATATTACATGGGATGTTTGTGATGATTGCTTGACTTGCGACATATGCCTTCAATGCGATTATGCCTCTAAGTCGTGCCTCGACACGTGGGAGCTATAGTCGCATCGAGGGTGTTACAAGTTGGTAATCAGAGCCTTCCCCGACCTTAGGAGCCCCATTGCTTGATCATTTTTAGCAGCCGAGTTGTGTCTAGAAAAATGTTTTGAGTCATTTAGGAATTATATATCGGAGAGTTTAGGAATTCTTTTTACTTCCCAGTCTCCTCATCGCTCTGGTAAGGCATCCTGACGTAGAGTTTTGACTCTTCTCTTCTCAAATTTCACTAAAAGTTTTTTTAGGATCACGCGGGTATATTGGAATCGTTCCGATGGTTTTATGATGAGAACATTGTCTTGGTGCCTCCTGTCAGGGGTTTAGTGGAAGTGTCCCGGGGAGTTGAGCTCTAAGGTGTTGTCATCATAATTTTATCGTTACAATTCTGGAATGCCTGAGTTTAGTATGCCAACATCGAAAATCTCTTCTATGCAGTTCGTTGGTGAGATAACCTCGACGCCACCCAGTACTGGGGCGGGAGTTCGGGGGTATCGCCATAACTTGTATAACAGATGCTTTTTGAAGGTTGAGGTAGATGGTTTCCGAAGTTTTTTCTTGGTTATGTGTTGAAGGATGGATACAGCTGGATGTAGGATTTGCTAGATTTGGGTGAGATATTATGCTTCCCCTGTATCCCCAACACCCGATTGCATAACCGGAAAGGTTCGGGAGTTTCATAGGTGGGAATTCTTGTAGCTCTAGTTCTTCTTCCACGGATATTGGTTTGAGATTGGGATTTCTTACCGATTATTCGTTCTTGATCCGTACCTTGTTGATTTATTTCTCTACCTTAATTCTTCGTGGCTTCTCAATTTATGGATATGTGACCATTTCAAGAGGAATGCATTCGTTCATTTTGTTCGGATGTGAAGGCTTTATGTTGCAATTTTTCATTCCGTTGGATTCAGCTTCATTTTATCTGTCTATGTGCTAACGGTGGTCAACCTCTTCAGGATGGCTCCCGCTAAGAGCACCAGTCAGAATCAGAATCAAGATCTGCCACCTCCTCCACCTCCTCCGGAGGCATGGCAAGCTGTGATGGCCGCAACCAATGCAAACACACAGTTGATCATGCAAATTCTCCAAGAGCGCAATCAAGGCAACCAAGGGAATCAAGGCAACAATCAGAATCACTTTGCTACACTCAACCAGTTCCTTGCTAATGGGCCAAAGACTTTCAGCAATTGTGTTGAGGCAACCGATGCTGACGATTGGCTCGTGGATCTGTGCAAGCATTTCGAGTGCAGTAACGTCAGGTCTGAGGACTTTGTCAAGTTCGCTTCCTTCCAACTCAAAGATCAAGCTGTAGAATGGTTCCAGCAGTACAAGGATTCCAGAGGTGGTCGTGTTATCAAGTGGGATGAATTCCGTCAAGATTTCTGAGCTCATCATATTCCTCAGAGCGTGGTTGAAAGTAAGCGTGAGGAATTCCGCAACCTGAAGCAAGGCTCTTTGTCTGTCTACGACTACAACAAGTTGTTTCAGAAGCTCGCCCGCTTTGCCAAGCAGGACGTACCTGATGAGAAGAGCATGATATACCAGTTCAGGGGTGGTCTCAGAGAAGAAATTCAGGTAGCTCTTGTTCTCTTTGAGCCCTTGAGGTACGATGAGTTCTACAACATGGCACTGAAGCAAGAGGCCGCTCAGTTGAGGTGTGATGCTTCCAAGAAGCGAGTCAGAGATGTTACTCCTTCTTCCTCTACTCAAGTGGCCAAGCAGCAGAAGTATTGGCTTCCTCCTCCTCCGTTCCGTCAGCCGTATCAGCAGAAGAGCAAAGGTGGCAGTGGTTCTTCCCACCCACCCAACCCTGGCTTTCAGAACAAGACTTCGTCTCAAGCTCCAAGATCGAGTGCTCCGTATCACCGTCCGCTTTCAGAGGTCACATGCAACAAGTGCCAACAGAAGGGTCACTATGCCAACAAGTGTTTCAATCAGAGGCGTCTTCCTCCTCCTCCTCCTGTCAGATCGGCAAGTATAGCTGTGGTCAAGCATAACCCCAAGCACGCCAAGGTCAATTTGATGAATGCAGCTCAGGCAGAGGACTCGTCAGATGTCATCATGGGTAACCTCCCTGTTAATGATATTCCAGCTAAAGTTCTTTTTGACACTGGTGCATCGCATTGTTTCATCTCGAGACCGTTTACATCTAGGCATGAATTGGTTTCACAAGTTTTTCCTAGTCCTTTAGCAGTTGTCTCTCCTGGTAAGCGCATGCATGCTAACTCCATCGTTCCGGATGTTACTATCACCTTGGGGGACTACAAGTTTCTGCTTCTCCAACGGTTCTTGGTGACTCGGATATTGATCTTATTCTTGGAATGGATTGGCTTTCTAAGCACAAGGCACATCTTGATTGTGCAGCCAGGCAGATTCAATTAACTCATTCGTCTGAGGATGTAATTGTCTTTGCCACTCGGGATAATACCATCCGTCTGTTTTCTCTCAACGAGAAGGGTGAACTGGATGCTATCTCGCAAATTCCAATCGTTTGCGAATATCAAGACGTCTTTCCAGAAGAGCTTCCAGGAATGCCTCCGCACCGGCCAGTTGAATTCGTTATTGATCTTGAGCCCGGCACAGAACCTGTGTGCAAGCGTCCTTACAAGCTCGGACCTGAAGAGTTCAAGGAGCTGAAGAAGCAATTCGATATTCAAGAAAGAATGGGTCTCATCCGGCCTAGTTCTTCTCCATGGGGTTGTGGTGTTCTTTCTGTGAAGAAGGATGGAATGGACCGACTTTGTGTTGATTACCGTCCATTGAACAAGAAGACCATCAAGAACAAATACCCACTTCCCAACATCAATGAGCTGTTCGAACAACTCAAAGGTGCCCAAGTATTCTCCAAGCTTGATCTCCGTATGGGTTATCATCAGATTCGAATCCGTGAGCAAGATATTCCCAAGACGGCTTTTAGGACAAGCTATGGTTCATATGAATACACTGTCATGTCTTTTGGCCTCGTCAATGCTCCTCCGACGTTCTCTCGCATGATGAACTTCATCTTCAACGCCTACACCAATGACTTCGTTTTGGTCTATCTCGACGACATTCTGGTTTTCTCGAAGAATAAGGAAGATCATGCCAAGCACTTGTTGGAAATATGCCCTAGAGGCAATAATAAATTGATTATTATTATATTTCCTTGTTCATGATAATCGTTTATTACCCATTCTAGAATTGTATTGATAGGAAACTCAGATACATGTGTGGATACATAGACAACACCATGTCCCTAGTAAGCCTCTAGTTGACTAGCTCGTTGATCAATAGATGGTTACGGTTTCCTGACCATGGACATTGGATGTCGTTGATAACGGGATCACATCATTAGGAGAATGATGTGATGGACAAGACCCAATCCTAAGCATAGCACAAGATCGTGTAGTTCGTATGCTAAAGCTTTTCTAATGTCAAGTATCATTTCCTTAGACCATGAGATTGTGCAACTCCCGGATACCGTAGGAGTGCTTTGGGTGTGCCAAACGTCACAACGTAACTGGGTGGCTATAAAGGTACACTATGGGTATCTCCGAAAGTGTCTGTTGGGTTGGCACGAATCGAGACTGGGATTTGTCACTCCGTGTGACGGAGAGGTATCTCTGGGCCCACTCGGTAGGACATCATCATAATGTGCACAATGTGATCAAGGAGTTGATCACGGGATGATGTGTTACGGAACGAGTAAAAGAGACTTGCTGGTAACGAGATTGAACAAGGTATCGGGATACCGACGATCGAATCTCGGGCAAGTATTGTACCGCTAGACAAAGGGAATTGTATACGGGATTGATTAAGTCCTTGACATCGTGGTTCATCCGATGAGATCATCGTGGAACATGTGGGAGCCAACATGGGTATCCAGATCCCGCTTTTGGTTATTGACCGGAGAGTCATCTCGGTCATGTCTGCATGTCTCCCGAACCCGTAGGGTCTACACACTTAAGGTTCGGTGACGCTAGGGTTATAGAGATATTAGTATGCGGTAACCCGAAAGTTGTTCGGAGTCCCGGATGAGATCCCGGACGTCACGAGGAGTTCCGGAATGGTCCGGAGGTAAAGAATTATATATAGGAAGTGCTATTTCGGCCATCGGGACAAGTTTCGGGGTCACCGGTATTGTACCGGGACCACCGGAAGGGTCCCGGGGGTCCACCGGGTGGGGCCACCTGCCCCGGGGGCCACATGGGTTGTAGGGGGTGCGCCTTGGCCTATATGGGCCAAGGGCACCAGCCCCAAGAGGCCCATACGCCAAGAGAAGAGGGAAAAGGGGAGAGTCCTAAAGGGGGAAGGCACCTCCGAGGTGCCTTGGGGAGGATGGACTCCTCCCCCCCTTGGCCGCACCCTTCCTTGGAGGAAGGGGCAAGGCTGCGCCCTCCCCCTCTCCCTTGGCCCTATATATAGTGGGGGGAAGGGAGGGCAACCATACCTAAGCCCTGGCGCCTCCCTCTCCCTCCCATGACACATCTCCCTCCTCCCACAGCGCTTGGCGAAGCCCTGTTGGAATCCCGCTACTTCCACCACCACGCCGTCGTGTTGTTGGATCTCCATCAACCTCTCCTCCCCCCTTACTGGATCAAGAAGGAGGAGACGTCGCTGCTCCGTACGTGTGTTGAACGCGGAGGTGCCGTCCGTTCGGCGCTAGGATCATCGGTGATTTGGATCACGACGAGTACGACTCCATCAACCCCGTTCACTTGAACGCTTCCGCGCGCGATCTACAAGGGTATGTAGATCCACTCCTCCCTCATTGCTAGATGACTCCATAGATAGATCTTGGTGACACGTAGGAAAATTTTGAATTTCTGCTACGTTCCCCAACAGCACTCGCGTTTGGTGCTTGATAAGCTCAGAGAACATCAGTTCTACGCCAAGTTCTCCAAGTGCGAATTTTGTCTCGACGAGGTTCTTTATCTTGGTCATATCATCTCTGCCAAGGGCATTGCCGTGAATCCTGAGAAGGTGTCTGCAATTGTGAATTGGGAACCTCCTCAGAACGTGAAGCAACTCCGTAGCTTCCTCGGTCTCGCAAGCTATTGTCGAAGATTCGTTGAAAACTTTTCTAAGATCGCGAATCCTCTCTCAAATCTTCTTCAGAAGCACGTCAAGTACGTTTGGTCTCCGGAGTGCGACATTGCTTTCAACACTTTGAAAGAGAAATTGATCACTGCTCCAGTTCTGACTCCGCCTGATGAATCCAAGCCGTACGAGGTCTTTTGTGATGCCTCTCTCCAAGGTCTTGGCGCAGTATTGATGCAAGAGAAGAAAGTTGTTGCTTACACCTCTCGCCAGTTGAAGCCTAATGAGAAGAACTACCATGATCTCGAGTTGGCGGCAGTTGTGCATGCTCTTTTGACTTGGAGACATCTTCTATTGGGAAGAAAAGTGGACATTTTCACTGATCACAAGAGTCTCAAGTACATCTTCACTCAGCCTAATCTCAACCTCAGGCAAACTCGATGGGTCGAAATGATTCAAGAGTATAATCCGAGTATTGAGTATACTCCAGGCAAGGCCAATGTGATTGCTGACGCATTGAGCAGAAAGGCTTATTGCAACAGTCTGATTCTCAAGCCTTATCAACCCGAGCTTTGTGAAGCTTTCCGCAAACTTAATCTGCAAGTTGTTCCTCAAGGTTTCCTCGCCAACCTTCAAGTCTCTCCTACCTTGGAAGACCAGATTCGCCAAGCTCAGCTTCTTGATGCTATGGTGAAAAAGGTGAAGATTGGGATTGCCAAGAGTCAACCCAAGTACAAGTGCTACCGCCTTGATGACAAGGACACTCTCTTCTTCGAGGATCGTATTGTTGTGCCCAAAGGTGACCTTCGTAAAGTGATCATGAACGAGGCTCACAATTCTCTCCTCTCCATCCACCCTGGGAGCACGAAGATGTATCAGGACCTCAAGCAGGCTTATTGGTGGACTCGAATGAAGCGCGAGATTGCTCAATTCGTGAATGAATGTGATGTCTGCAGAAGAGTGAAGGCAAAACACCAAACACCAGCGGGTCTCCTCCAACCTCTTGCCATTCCAGAATGGAAGTTTGACCACATTGAAATGGACTTCGTGACTGGGTTTCCAAAGTCCAAGCGTGGCAATGATGCTATATTCGTTGTCATCGACAAACTCACCAAAGTGGCTCATTTTCCGCCTATCAAAGAGTCGATCACTGCAGCTCAATTGGCGGAACTCCATACCTCTCGAATTGTCTCTCTGCACGGTATCCCACAGGTGATCTCTTCAGACCGTGGTAGCATCTTTACTTCCAAGTTTTGGGATTCTTTTTAGAAGGCCATGGGCACCAACATCCACTTCAGCACAGCTTTCCATCCTCAAACTAGCGGTCAAGTCGAGCGTGTCAACCAGATTCTTGAAGATATGCTCAGGGCTTGTGTGATCTCCTTCGGCATGAAGTGGGAGGATTGTCTTCCTTATGCTGAATTCTCCTACAACAACAGTTTTCAAGCAAGTTCGGGCAAGGCCCCATTTGAAATTCTGTATGGTAGGAAGTGCCGTACCCCTCTCAACTGGTCTGAAACCGGTGAACGTCAGCTTTTGGGTAATGATTTAATCTCAGAGGTAGAAGAAATGTGCAAAGTCATTCGTGATAACCTCAAAGCAGCCCAATCCCGCCAGAAGAGCTACTATGATAGTAAGCACCGTGATTTGGCTTTCGAGATCGGAGATCATGTTTACCTCCACGTCTCTCCTATGAAAGGTACTCGTCGCTTCGGTATCAAAGGGAAGCTTGCCCCTAGATACGTGGGACCTTTCAAGATTGTCAGCAAGAGAGGCGATCTCGCCTATCAACTCGAGCTTCCTTCAAACTTTGCAAATGTTCATGATGTGTTCCATGTCTCTCAGCTCCGAAAGTGCTTCAAGACTCCTGATCGCACCGTCAACTTCGAGGACATTGAGCTCCAAGAAGATCTCTCCTATTGTGAGCACCCAGTTGCTATTCTTGAAGAGACTGAACGCAAGACTCGCAATAAGTCAATCAAATTTCTCAAAGTCAAGCGGTCACACCATTCCGACCGTGAAGCTACCTGGGAATGCGAGGATCACCTCCGTTCTGAGTACCCGGCGTTCTTTCAGTCCTAGATCTCGGGACGAGATCCTTTCGTAGTGGTGGAGTGTTGTAACACCCCGGAGATAACTTTCCCAATTTGTACTCCAACTCTTGCCGTTTCTGGCGTTAAGTTATTTTATTTTCTCGGGTTCGGGTCTTTGTCTCCGTGTGTTGTTATCATTGTCATGCATCTCATATCATGTCATCATGTGCATTGCATTTGCATACGTGTTCGTCTCATGCATTCGAGCATTTTCCCCGTTGTCCGTTTTGCATTCCGGTGTTTCGTTCTCCTCCGGTGGTCAATTCTAGCTTTCTTTCGTGTGTGGGGATTAAACATTTCCGGATTGGACCAAGACTTGCCAAGCGGCCTTGGTTTACTACCGGTAGACCGCCTGTCAAGTTTCGTACCATTTGGACTTCGTTTGATACTCCAACGGTTAACCGAGGGACCGAAAAGGCACCGTGTGTGTTGCAGCCCAACACCCCTCCAATTTGGCCCAAAACCCACCTAACTCTGCTCCATCACCTAGAGCGTTCGATCATGATCGTGTGGCCGAAAACCGCACCTCATTTGGACTCTCCTAGCTCCCTCTATGCCTATAAATAGGACCCCCCGAAATTTCGCGGATCCCCTCTCTTCCTAACCCTAATTTTTCCACTCCGTCGCCCGCCGGACAAAAATCCCAGGCCGGACGTGTCCGGATCGGTCCGCCGCCCGCCCGCACCAGTGGCAAGCTGCCACGTGGCACGCCGCCGCCGCCGCCGAGGCCCAGCCGGTGCCCCCGCGGCCCACTCGCCATCCGCCGCCGCCCGCTGCTTCTTCTCCGTCCGCGCCGCCCGATCGCGCGCCGGCCACCGCCGTCACTCCGACCGCCGCCAAGCTGCTCCGCGCCGGCGAGCTCGACGCCCGGCCTCGCCCCGCCGCCGTTCGGTCGCCCCACCGCCTCGCCCTCGCCTCCGCCTCACCCTCGCCGCCCCTCGGGTCCCGAGCCCCGGGCCGGCCTCCTCCTTCCTCCGGCGATCCCCGTCGCAGCTCCAGCGAGGGATCCGGTGGACCTCAGATTTCATGCGCCAGATCTAGATCCGGTGAACAGTAACCCTAGGTTGATTTTTTCCTTCTAAGTCCCAAATTCTCAAATCCAAGTGCCCCTGTTCATAGCCCCGTAACTTTGCATCCGTAGCTCTGATTCATGCATATGGCATATCAAAATGTTCATCTCAGAGAGTACATCATTTCATTCCATTGCCATCATTTTCATTTGAGTTCATTTTGATGCCCGAAATGCTGTTAGAAAAGGGCTACTTGAGTTAATTGTCAGATCTGCTACTCCATTTAGCTATTTGTCATTTTTGCCATGATTATTGTGTGCATGATATGCCCTGATGCTCTACATATGTTTTGTTAAGGGTTTTGTCATCTTTCCAGAGGTGCAACCCATATATTTTTGTGATGTGTGTGGTGACTAGTGCAAGCTTGCAAAGTGGTGCACTTGGTAAATCTGTTTTCAGAGACTTAGCATTTCCACCAAGTCCTTGAGCTGTTTATCTCATGATGCCATATGTTCATGTTGTTTCCTAGTGATCCGTGCCTCTTTTGAGGATGATCAGTAAGGATGCTTTATTCATATTGTGGTGCTCTATCTATCCATGTCTTTGTTTGCATTTATGGGGCACCCTAGCTTGAGTCAATCGAGCTCTACTTTTGCTACTTTGTGAATCTGGGCAGATTGTCAACTTGTTTGCAATTTTGCCGGTGATGTTGTAGTTGATCCGTGCATGCTATGCCATTGTTCTTGCCATGTCTAGCTTGCATTTTGTGTGTTCTTGATAGATGTATGCTTATCTTGTCATGACTTGTTCCGTAGTGAGTGCATCGAGCTCGTAAACATGCCTACTTGAGTTATGTTTCAGCATGTGCCAGTTTTCACCAAGTCTGAAAACTGATTATGGTTTTGCTATGTTCACATGCTTGTTAGTATATTTTCTGATCCCTTTTAGCTCAAGGTCACTAAGGGACTTTTGTTAAGCTATTTGAGTAGCTCCATGCCATGTTTTACTTTGCCTTGTTCAGATCCTGTAGCATGTAGTTTTGTTGCTCCGAAGAGGGCTACTTGGTCTGAAATTCCAGACAAGTGTTAATTTCACTAAGTCTGAGATCTGTTTTCCATATGCATTTTTGCCATGCTTGTTTGAACCTATTAATGGATGAATTGGCCGTAGCTCAGTGCTAGACTTTTGTTAAGCAACTTTAATGCATCCCTGCCATGTATTTTGTTGTCATGTTTGGGTGCTGTAGCATGTTCATCTCATTGCATTTAGATGGCTACTTGCTGTAAATCGCAGACCGGTGTCATATTTGAATCGCTTGCCATTTCCAAACCGTAACTCCGATTCTGGCGTTCTTTATATCGTTTTCAAGCGATTTCATATCATCTTTCCAGTGGCACACTTGGATTCCCAAGTTGAGGCCAGGTTCATGCATTCCTTGTCAAATCTTGCATATGCATCCCGCATTGCATCCCGCTTAGCATATCATCATTGCATCATATTGTTTGATCCTTGCACGTGGTTGATTGTGTCCTTGTTGCTTGTTTGTCTTGTTTGGGTAGAGCCGGGAGACGAGTTCGCTAACGAGGATCCTGTTGAGTTTGCTTTCGAGGATCCAGTCAACTCTGACAGCTTTGCAGGCAAGATGATCATACCCTCGAAATCACTACTATCTTTGCTATGCTAGTTTGCTCGCTCCTTTGCTATGCCAATGCTACGATGCCTACCACTTGCTTTCAAGCCTCCCAAATTGCCATGTCAAATCTCTAACCCTCCATGTCCTAGCAAACCGTTGATTGGCTATGTTACCGCTTTGCTCAGCCCCTCTTATAGCGTTGCTAGTTGCAGGTGAAGATTGGAGACCGTTCCTTGTTGGAACATTTATTTACTTGTTGGGATACCATTATATTGCCATGTTATCTTAATGCATCTATATACTTGGTAAAGGGTGGAAGGCTCGGCCTCTCGCCTAGTGTTTTGTTCCACTCTTGCCGCCCTAGTTTCCGTCATATTGGTGTTATGTTCCCGGATTTTGCGTTCCTTACGCGGTTGGGTTATAATGGGAACCCCTTGATAGTTCGCCTTGATTAAAGCTTTTCCAGCAATGCCCAACCTTGGTTTTACCATTTGCCACCTAGCCTCTTTTTCCCTTGGGTTTCCGGAGCCCGAGGGTCATCTTATTTTAACCCCCCCGGGCCAGTGCTCCTCTGAGTGTTGGTCCACCTGTCAGCTGCCGGTGGCCACCAGGGGCAACTCTGGGCTGGCCTACCCCATACCTAGGACAATCTGAGTGTGCCCTGAGAAAGAGATATGTGCAGCTCCTATCGGGATTTGTCGGCACATTTGGGCGGTGTTGCTGGATTAGTTTTAACCTGTCGAAGTGTCTTGAAGAACCGAGATACCGAGTCTGATCGGAACGTCTTGGGAGGAGGTCTATTCCTTTGTTGACCGTGAGAGCTTGTCATGGGCTAAGTTGGGACTCCCCTGTAGGGATTTGAACTTTCAAAAGCCGTGCCCGCGGTTATGGGCAGATGGGAATTTGTTGTCCGGTTGTAGATAACTTGAACCTTAACTTAATTAAAATGAATCAATCATGTGTGTTACCATGATGGCCTCTTCTCGGCGGAGTCCGGGAGGTGGACACGGTGTTGGAGTAATGCTTGCGCAGGTTGCTCTCTAGTTTCTCGCTCGCGCTTTGCCTCCTCTTCTCGCTCTCTTTTGCGAATAAGTCAGCCACCATATATGCTAGTCGCTTGCTGCAGCTCCACATATATTTACCTTACCCTACCTATAAGCTTAAATAGTCTTGATCGCGAGGGTGCGAGATTGCTGAGTCCCTGTGGCTCACAGATTACTATTACACCAGATGCAGGTCCAGATGATTCCGCTCCAGGTGACGCGCTCGAGCTCAAGTGGGAGTTTGACGAGGACTCTCAGCGATACTATGTTTCTTTTCCTGATGATCAGTAGTGGTGCCCAGTTGGGGGTGATCGGGACCATGTCGCTTGTTGGGTTGTCTTTTAATTTGGCGCCGTAGTCGGGCCATGAGTGTTTGGATGATGTATGTTATTTATGTACTTGATTGACGTGGCGAGTGTAAGCCAACTATGTTATCCCTTTTCATTATCTATATTACATGGGATGTTTGTGATGATTGCCTGACTTGCGACATATGCCTTCAATGCGATTATGCCTCTAAGTCGTGCCTCGACACGTGGGAGCTATAGTTGCATCGAGGGTGTTACATCCTGTATCAGGGTTCTTGCCTCACGAGACTTCACCACAATGTCATCAACGTAAACTTCAGCGTTCCTCCCGAGCTGCCGACCTAAGGCGATGTGCATCAGCCGCTGAAAGGTCGCGCCTGCGTTGCGCAGCCCAAACGGCATGCACGCATAGCAGTACACTCCACACGGGGTCAGGAAAGCTGTCTTCTCCACGTCTTCTACCGCCATCTTGATCTGGTGATAGACCGAGAAGGCATCCAGGAAGCATAATAGGTCACACTCTGTGGTGGAGTCGACTATCTGGTCGATGCGGGGAGCGGAAATGGATCCTGCGGGCAGGCCATGTTGAGGTTGGTGAAGTCGATGCACATGCGCTCTTTCCCCCTTTCTTTGGCACGACAACAGGATTAGCCAGCCAATCGGGGTAGCCGACCTCGTGGATAACCCCTGCCGCCTCTAGCTTCTGCGTCTCTTGAACGATGAAAGCCTATTTCTCAGTAGACTGCCGCCTTGCCTTTTGCTTCACGGGGCGTACATTGGGGCACACATTGAGGTGATGCTCAATCACTTCCCTTGGGACCCCCGCTAACTGATCTGGTTCCCACGCGAACACCTTCTTGTTCGCACGCAGGAACCTGATTAGGGCCTTCTCCTGCTCGGGCTTGAGGTTGGCCCCTATGGTGAAGGTGGCGCCAGTGGACCCGTCCTCGTCGACTGGTACCTGCTTGGTTTCCGCCTTGTCTTGGGTGAACATCTGCTTCTTTTTAGCCGGCGCAGCCCCCTTGGGCTCAAGGGCGTCGGTGCTAGTGGGCTGCGCCACCGCGGCCGCCCTGAAAACAAGCCAGAGCACCTGCAGCGCATCCCTTGTGTCTCCTGACACGGTGAGGGCGCCGCTGCTCCCGGGCATCTTCATGAGGTTGTACGCCGGGTGAGTTGCCGCCATCAACCGAGCCAAGGCCGGATAGCCCAGGATGGCGTTGTAGGGGAGGCCGATAGGGGCGATGTCGAAGTCGATTAGCTCCGTGCGGAAGTTGTGGCAGGTGCCGAAGGTCACTGGGAGGCGGTGGAACCGGCTCCGACGCCCGAGAAAGGCCTGCTGGGTTGGAGCCGCTCCGGCGGCACGTGGAGTAGGCTGAAGGCCTCCACCGAGAGCACGTTGAGGCCGACACCACCATCGATGAGGGTCCTGGTGACGGCTACCTGACAGATGGTGGGGGTGCACAGCATCGGGAGCGTGCCCGAACCAATGGGGTTGAAGGGGTGGTCCTCCGAGTCGAAGGTTAGATCGGCCTCGGGCGCCACCCAGCCCGGGGGGGCTTCTTGGCGCCTGGAGGCGGTGCTGATCCGGCGGGCGAACGTCTTGACGTGATGACTCAAGGGTGGTGCCTGGGAGCCACCCAGGAGAGCCACGACGATGGGCGGCGCTGGTGCGGCGAAACGGGCGAGGAAGAGGTCGCGCAACTCCTCCCAGGAGGTGACAGAGGCCGTCGGCAGGTAGAGGAGCCACACGCGCGGGATGCCGGTGAGGGCCATGGGTAACCAGTTGGCCATCACCCGATCGTCGCCACCGGCTCTGAGGACGGCCTCCTCGTACGCCAGCAGGAAAATCATCGGGTTCGTCGCGCCGTCGTAGCGCGGCGGCATCTCGGGCCTGAACTTGCGCGGCCACTGCACTTGCCGCAAGACGGGGGCCAAGGCCCGGAGCCCCCTGGCCCCAGTGCCGGCATCCGTTGCTGGAGCGGGCGGCGCGTTGTCCGCCATGAGGGCGGGATGCGATGTCGGGGGAGAGCGGGTCATCAGGAGGGAGGACTCCGGCGCACCCCTACCTGGCGCGCCAAATGTCGGGTTTCGGGTTCCGGCAGACCCTTGAGGTTCGAACACTGGGGTGCGCGCGGAGATCTCTCCCCTACCGATCTACGTCCAATCCTCTCGTGCGAACTAAGATGAAAATGATGAACAACACAAGGGACACGATGTTTATACTGGTTCGGACCACCGTTGTGGTGTAATACCCTACTCCAGTGTGTGGTGTGGTGGATTGCCTCTGGGGCTGATGATGGACAGTACAAGGGAAGAACAGCCTCGCGAGAGGTGTTCTTGAGCTGGTGCGATGAACTGCTAGGGTTAGTTCAGTCGCCTCTCTCTCTCTCTCTTTGCTATGGTTCTACTAGATTTCCAGCCGTCCCCTCCTTCTGTGGTGGCTAGCTCTATTTATAGAGGCCCTGGGCCTCTCCCCAAATAATGAGCGGGAAGGGCGCCAACAATTGGCCATTTCGAAGGGGAACATCTAGTGCAAGTTATCCTGACCAAAGGTGGTCTTCGGCTGCCAAAAGCACTGGCGATGACGCCGTCTTGGACTCCATGGTGACCTCCGTCCTGCCGTTCGGCTGGTCTTGGTCTCGTTGCACCGGAATGGTAACCTTTGTCTGATGCCTTGGCCTGTGCTTGCCCCCTTTGCACCAAAGGGGAAACAAGGACACTGCGCAAGCCGATGCCCGCCTGGCGCCCGCCTGGTCTCGATCGTCATGGCTTGCGTCATGGGTTCCTCGTGAGGTACCCCTGCCTTGATCTCTCTGCCTCCTCGCGAGCCTGCATGATGAGGCTGCCTCTGAGGAAGCTTCCTGTCGTCTGCCCCGTGAGGCTTGGCCCCTCGCGAGGGTCTTGAGCTTGAGCTGATGAAGATGGGCCGCACTGGGCCCCCGCTTGAGCCATGCCGCAGGCCGCAGGCAGGCAAGTCTGGGGACCCCCGTTCCCAGAGCGCCGACATATATCACGATGCAGTTCATAAGAGTCTTGTCTGCTGTATTTGGCCTGGCCGGATTTGCTTTTAGTATATCCGGCGTGACGGTCGTCATCACGCGTTGGGGCGCGCCCCCGTGATCCATAGATCGATCTTGCATGTCCTGTTTTGTTTTCCAATACATCTCACAGGTCCTGCGTGTTGCCCCGGGCCTTGGTATTTTTGTTTGACTGGCGACGGGGTGCGGGCTGGACTTCGGCCTGATATGCCGCTTTGTCTCGGACACGAGGTGGTCAGTCAGCCGCATCATACGCTGGGAGCGTAGGCCTTAATGCTTCCTCCTCGAGTTGGGGTAGCAACCTGCGCTTTGGGTAACTTTTGATTGGGCGTTTGGGTTCGTATTCCTCGGCCGCCAGGACCTCAGTCCATCTATCCTCTAGTAGATCTTGGTCAGCTTGAAGCTGTTGTTGCTTTTTCTTCAGGCTTTTTGCTATGCTATAAGCCGGCGCTTGAAGCACTCTTGTTCGGCAGGATCCTCAGGCACGATAAATCCGTCATCGCCGAGGCTCACCTCGCCTTCGAAGAGAGGCATGTAATTGTCATCCTCCGATTCTCCGTCTACTGCCTGTTCCTTAGGGCTGGCTTGCCCATCCTCCCGCTCGAGGCCTGGCTGGAGGGGATTGTCTTCGTCTTCGGCGCTATCCGCAGCGTTATTGTCTCTTGTGCCGGTATCACCGTTTTTGCTATGGCGGGGCTTAGAGCGGCGCCGTTGACGCCGGTGCTTAGATTGCTTCTCGGGGGGATTATCCTCTGTTGCCTTATTGCCATCGCTTTCTTTGGGGGTGTCCACCATGTATATATCATATGATGAGGTGGTAGTCCAGCACCCTGTGGGCGGTGGTTCCTATTCTTCTCCTACATCGTCGTCCATACCGTCGATGTCTTCGGAGCCGAAATCAAGCATGTCGGTTAAGTCGTCGACAGTGGCTATTAAGTGGGTGGTGGGTGGGGAATGAATTTCTTCGTCGTCCGCTTCCCACTCAAGCCGGACATAGTTCGGCCAAGGGTCTCCTGACAAGGAGAGAGATTTCAATGAATTTAGCAAGTCGCCCAAGGGCGAGTGCTGAAAGATATCCGCGGAGGAAAATCCATGATCGGTGCCCAATCAGATTCGATAGGCATGGACGCAGGCGGTTCGGAGCCCGTGGCCGGGGACGAATCCAAGGATCCGGCAACACAGGTCTCGTAGGGGGTGAAGTCAGTATTCGGCTCTATCGCCGCTGAGTGTGCGGCCTCCGTGGCGGGGTCTATCCACCCGTCCTTGGACGGCACGCTCTGCTCCGGATTGAGGGCCGGAGTTGCCATAGGTGTGATCTCCCGAACACCGTCCGGCGGCAGAGCTAAGTCATGCTCGTCGTGACTGTGCGGCGCACCTGACATGGGCTCGAATCCGTCGAAGATGAAGTCTCCGTGGATGTCAGCAGTATAGTTTAAGTTTCCGAATCTGACCTGACGGCCAGGGGCGTAGCTCTCGATCTGCTCCAGATGGCCAAGCGTGTTGGCCCGCAGTACGAAGCTGCCGAATACGAAGATCTGTCCGGGGAGAAAAACCTCACCCTGGATCGCATCGTTGCCGATGATCTAAGGAGCCATCAAGCCTTATGGCGACGACACAGTGGAACTTTCAATGAAACCACCAATGTCGGTGTCAAAACCGGCAGATCTCGGGTAGGGGGTCCCGAACTGTGCATCTAAGGCGGATGGTAACAGGAGGCAGGGGACACGATGTTTACCCAGGTTCGGGCCCTCTCGATGGAGGTAATACCCTACTTCCTGCTTGATTGATCTTGATGATATGAGTATTACAAGAGTTGATCTACCACGAGATCGTAGAGGCTAAACCCTAGAAGCTAGCCTATGATTCTGATTGCTCTTGTCCTACGGACTAAACCCTCCAGTTTATATAGACACCGGATGGGCTAGGGTTACACAAAGTCGGTTACAAGGGAGGAGATCTACATATCCGAATTGCCAAGCTTGCCTTCCACGCAAATGAGAGTCCCACCCGGACACGGGACGAAGTCTTCAATCTTGTATCTTCATAGTCCAACAGTCCGGCCAAAGTATATAGTCCGGCAGTCCGAGGACCCCCTAATCCAGGACTCCCTTAGGCCCCTCTTTTCTTCCTTCCCCCCAAGGGGGGAGTCGCTTTCTTCCTCCTCCTCGTCATCGTCTTCGGTGGCCGAAGAGTGAGTCTTGTCTTCGGAAGTCACGTCCGCAGCGCCTTTTCGGCGAAGGCCACTTCGGGCCCCCTTGGCCGTTTTCTTGGCCTTCTTCTCTGGCACACCATAAGGCGCCGGAAACAGCATCTTCGTTGGAAGTGGGGTTTCTTGGTCTTCGGGCAGCGGAGCCGGACAGTTAATCCACCCCGCTATGTCGATCTAGGCCTAAAAAATTGATAGTAAGGCTTAGACTACTTCTCAAAATATGCCAGCAAAGGCTATACCTTGAAAACATGAAAGAACTTACCAAATTAGCCCGGCATTTTAAGCTAAGCCCGCGATCCTCGATCGTAGGCGGTGGTGTCTCGCCGACCTTGAAGAGCACTTTCCAGATGTCTTCGTGCATCATGCCGAAGAGCTCTAGCAGCGTCTGGTGCTTGGCCGGATCGAACTCCCACAAATAGCAAGTCCGGCGTTGGCACAGAAGGATCCGGCAAATGAGCATAACCTGGATCATGTTGACAAGTTTTATTCTCTTGGTTATCATGTTCTGGACGCACGTTTGGAGCCCAGTTAGCTCGTTCGAAGAACCCCAGGTTAGACCCTTCTCTTGCCAGGAGGTGAGCCGCATCAGAACTCCGGATCAGAATTCGGGGGCCGTCGCCCAGTCGGTGTCGCGTGGCTCGGTGATGTAGAACCACCCCGACTGCCACCCCTTCACGTCTCCACAAAGGAGACTTCAGGCCATGTGACATTAGGCACATTGCCCACCATAGCGCCTCTGCACTCTGCTTGTTGGCCTCTCATCACCTTCGGCTTTACATTAAAGGTCTTCAGCCATAGGCCGAAGTGAGGTGGGATACGTAGAAAGGCCTCGCAAATGACTATAAATGCCGAGATGTTGAGGATAAAGTTGGGGGCTAGATCATGGAAGTCCAGCCCGTAGTAAAACATCAGTCCATGGACAAACGGGTGGAGAGGGAATCCCAGCCCGCGGACGAAATGTGTGAGAAACACAACCCTCTCATGGGGCTCTGGGGTAGGGACGATCTGTCCCTTGGCCGGGAGACGGTGAACGATCTCCTTGGCTAGATATCCGGCCTCTCGGAGCTCCTTGATGTCTTTCTTCTTAACAAAGGAGGCCATCCACTTGCCTCTAGCTCCGAATCCGGACATGGTTGGAGTGCTTTCTCCTGCGGGGGAAGCTAGATCTTGGGCGCTGGAGCTCAAGAATGGATGGGCAGAGGAAGGAGAAGGCGTGGGTGAATGAGGACAAATCCTTATCCCCTTATAAAGGCCGCGAATGTCAAACGCCTTCCTACTCGCCTTAAAACTCGCCTACTCCCAAGGGCTGTGTAAACGGCATGGATGGGTTATCCACGCCCGTATTGATGAGGATCCCGCAATAAGGGGACACAATCTCTGCTTTGACAAGGCGTGCCAATGGAAATCGCATCTCGAAACACGGGATGGCAGACAAAACGGTTCGATATAGTGACCAGGCAGACGTGATGTCATGTTGTAAAAAAATTGTCAACATATTGGACTCGTGGAATATTATATTCTCTCCACAGTTGTGTGTGGTGTGTGTTACAGGTCCGGACACGTTGATACGTCTGAAGACTATCTTGGAGTTTGGAGGAAGGAACCCGCCTTGCAATGCCAAAGACAGATCTACATGCCGGATACATTGTCATTGAAGCCAGGTTTAGGGGCTACTAAGGGAGTCCTGGACTAAGGGGTCCTCAGGCATCCGGCCTGTTAGCCATGGGCCGGACTGATGGGCTGTGAAGATACGAAGACCGAAGACTGCACCCGTGTCCGGATGGGACTCTCCTTGGCATGGAAGGCAAGCTTGGAGACCAAATATGTAGATTCCTTTCTTTGTAACCGACCTTGTGTAACCCTAGATCCTCTCGGTGTCTATATAAACCGGAGGACTTAGTCCGGAGGAGGGAGACATTACCATAGCCATACAAGCTAGACCTCTAGGGTTTAGCCATTACGATCTCGTGGTAGATCAACTCTTGTAATTCATATTCATCAAGATCAATCAAGCAGGACATAGGGTATTACCTCCATAGAGAGGGCTCGAACCTGGGTAAAACATTGTGTCCCCTGTCTCCTGTTACCATCGACCTTAGACACACAGTTCGGGACCCCCTATCCGAGATCCGCCGATTTTGACACCGACAGGGGCCACCTGCCATCCGCAAGGGTGGAGGGCGCGCCCTACCCCTAGGCGTGCCCCCCGTACTTGTGGGCCACCTGGCAGGGCCCCGGTGCTCATCTTCTGCTATATGGTGTGTTTTGACATGGAAAAAATCAGGACGAAGCGCCGCCGTCTCGAGACGGAACCTGGGCAGAACCAATCTAGGGCTCCGGCGCAGCTGTTCTACCGGGAAAACTTCCCTCCAGGAGGGGGAAATCAAAGCCATCGTCATCTACAACGATCCTCTCATCGAGAGGGGGTCAATCTCCATCAACATCTTCACTAGCACCATCTCCTCTCAAACCCTAGTCCATCTCTTGTATCCGATCATTGTCTCAAAACCTCATATTGGTACCTGTGGGTTGCTAGTAGTGTTGATTAATCCTCGTAGTTGATGCTAGTTGGTTTATTCGGTGTAAGATCATATGTTCAGATCCTTAATGATAATTAATACTCCTCTAATTATGAACATGAATATGCTTAGTGAGTAGCTACGTTCGTTCCAGAGGAAATGGGAGAAGTCTTGTTATAAGTAATCCTGTGAATTTGGTATTCATTCAATATTTTGATGAGATGTATGTTGTCTTTCCTCTAGTGGTGTGATGTTGTCAAGAAGAATGTCTTCCCTTTATCTTTGAAGGGGAAGGCATTGACATGGTATAGGCTATGTGATGATATTGGATCATGGAACTACAACCGATTTAAATTGGAATTTCATCAGAAGTTTTATCCTATATGCATCTGGTTCATCGTGATCGGAATTATATATATAATTTTTTGGTCTTGTGAAGGAGAAAGTATCGCTCAAGCTTGGGGGAGGCTTAAGTCAATGTTATATTCATGCCCTAGTCATGAGCTCTCAAAGGAAATTATTATTCAAAAAATTTATGCTCAACTTTCTCATAATGATCGATCCATGCTCGGTACTTCTTGTACTGGTTCTTTTATGAAGAAGGATATTGAATTCAAATGGGAATTATTGGAAAGGATTAAACACAACTCTAAGGATTGGGAACTCGATGAAGGTAAGGAGTCAGGTATAAACCTTAAGTTTAATTGTGTTAAATCTTTTATGGATACCGATGCTTTTCGTGATTTTAGCACTAAGTATGGATTTGACTATGAGATGGTAGCTTCTTTTTGTGAATCTTTTGCTACTCATGTTGATCTCCCTAAGGAGAAGTGGTTTAAATATAATCCTCCCATTGAAGTGAAAGTAGTAGAACCCATTAAAGTTGAAGAATAAACTATTACTTATAATGTTAATCCTATTATTCCTACTGCTTATATTGAGAAACCACCTTTTCTTATTAGAATAAAGGATCATGCTAAAGCTTCAATTGTGGTTCGTAAGAGTTATACTATAACACCTATACCCCCTGAACAAATTAAAGTTGAACCTAGTATTACTATGGTTAAAGATCTCTTGGTCGATAATATTGAAGGGCATGTTATTTGATGACCCACAAGTATAGGTGATCAGTTGTAGATCTTTTCGATAAGTAAGAGCGTCGAACCCAACGAGGAGCAGAAGGAAATGGCAAGTGGTTTTCGGCAAGGTAATGTCTGCAAGTGCTGAAATTGTAAGTAGCGGAGTAGTTTGATAGCAAGATAATTTGTAACGTGCAAGTAACGGTAGTAGTAACAAAAGTGCAGCAAGGTAGCCCAATCCTTTTGAGGCAAAGGACAGTCCAGAATGGTCTCTTAAGATGAGCAAAGCGTTCTTGAGGGTACACGGGAATTTCATCTAGTCACTTTCATCATGTTGGTTCGATTTGTGTTCACTACTTTGATATTTGATATGTGGATGGACCGGTGCTTAGGTGCTATTCTTACTTGAACAAACCTCCTACTTATGATTAACCCTCCCGCAAGCATCCAAAACTACGAGAAAAGTATTAAAAATAAATTCTAACCATAGCATTAAACTTTTGGATCCAATCGGTCCCTTATGGAATTGCCCATAAACTGGGGTTTAAGCTTCTGTCACTCTCGCAACCAATCATCTAATTGCTACTCCACAATGCATTCCGTTAGGCCCAAATATGGTGAAGTGTCATGTAGTTGATGTTCACATGACACCACTAAGGGAATCACAACATATGTACTATCAAAATATCGAACACATATTAAGTTCGCATGATTACTTGCAACATGATTTCTCCCGTGACCTCAAGAACAAAAGTAACTACTCACAAATGGTAAACATGCTCAAGATCAGAGGGGTATTAAATAGCATATTGGATCTGAACATATAATCTTCCACCAAATAAACCATATAGTAATCAACTACAAGATGTAATCAACACTACTAGTCACCCACAAGCACCAATCTATAGTTCCGATAATAAGATTGAACACAAGAGATGAACTGGGGTTTGAGATGAGATGGTGATGTTGAAGATGTTGATGGAGATTGCCCTCCCCAAGATGGGAGAGTTGTTGGTGATGATGATGACAATGATTTCCCCCTCTGGGAGGGAAGTTCCCCCGGCGGAATCGCTCCGCGGGAGGGCAAAAGTGCTCCTTCCCAAGTTCTGCCTCGAGGCAGCGGCGCTTCGTCCCGAAAGTCCTCCCCTTATTTTTTCTAGGTCAAAATGACTTATATACCAGAAGATGGGCACCGAAGGTGGGCCGAGGAGAGCACAACCCACCAGGGCGTGCTTGGGCTCCCTAGCACGCCCAGGTGGGTTGTGCCCACCTAGTGAGCCCCCTCTGGTACTTATTGGCTCCAATATTCCTCATATATTCCATAAAAAAATCCTCATGAAGTTTCAGCTCATTTGGAGTTGTGCAGAATAGGTAGCCTGACGTAGCTTTTTCAGATCCAGATTTCCAGCTGCCGGAATTCTCCCTCTTGGTGTATAATTTGCATATTATGAGAGAAAAGGCATTAGAATTACTCCAAAAAGATTTATTATGGATAAAAACATCATAAATAACAGTAAGAAAACATGATGCAAAATGGACGTATCAACTCCCCCAAGCTTAGAACTCGCTTGTCCTCAAGCGAAAACCGAAATCGAAAAACATGTCCACATGCTTTGAGAGAGAGAGGTGTTGATAAAAACAAAATACGGACATAGAAGCATCATGTTGATTTTGATAACAACAATAAAATTAAACATAGGACTCTTATCATAGAACTTTTATCATATACTTCTCATGAATAAGTAACAATTCATCACACAATCGAAGTACAAAGCAAAAACTCTATTAAAAACCAACAAACTATGTTCTCAGTCAACTTTGCAACTACAATTCATCATCTTTTTAGGAAGGGTCATGTATCGGAGCCTTTGGGCAAGTCCACATACTCAACCATCATATAGTCTTCTATGATTGCTAACACTCACCGCGTACACATGAGCAAAACGTTTCAACCGGACACATAGAAAGATAGGGGCTTATAGTTTCGCCTCCCAACATATTCACCTCAAGGGTGATGTCAACATTAATAACTCATGCTATCTATATTCAACTAGACATATGTGCCTAGATCTTTCCTCGCCACATGATGCTTGCAAAAGGAGAAAAATAAAAAGGAATAGAAGGAAAACTTTGACTCTTTGCATAAAAGTAAATACATAAAAGTAAAAGATAGGCCCTTCGCAGAGGGAAGCAGAGGTTGCCATGCGCTTATTTGTTTGTATGCTCAAGCTCTTAGTGCAAAAGAACGTCACATTATGTTGCCCCTTGTAATAGCGACCTTTATTATGCAGTCTGCCGCTTTTATTCTTCACCATCACAAGTTCGTGCAACACTCAATTTTCTCTTACACTAAATGATCTCACACTCTTAGAAGCAATTTTTATTGCCTTTTTGCACCGATGACAACTTACTTGAGGGATCTTGCTCAATCCCTAGGTAGGTATGGTGGACACTTGAAAATAAGATTTGGGTTTAAGGGTTTTTGGATGCACAAGTAGTATCTCTACTTAGTGCGGAATTTTTGGCTAGAAAAGATAGGGGGCAAGCACCACATGTTGAAGGATCTATGACAATATGACTTCTATGTGAATATAAACAAACATAAATCATTAAGTTGGCTTCCTTGTCCAACATCAACAATTTTGGCATATAATATTTTGATGAGGGCTCACAATCACAAAAGATTTCTAGGATAGTATATTTATATGTGAATATTCTCTTCCCTTATTGATTCTTTCATGAGTTGCATCATTGACTAATGCTATGTTTGTCAATCTCTAATAAAATTTTCTACTTATACTTTTCCTTATGTGGTGTCATCGCCTACCATAGGATTAGTACATGATATTTCCTTCCTTTCTTTTATTTATTTCCTTTCTCATTTTCTTTCTTATTTATTTTCTTTAATTTGCAATATGAAAGTAAAGAAAGCAAAAACTCGAACTAACTTTATTATATAACTTGCACATGATTACAAGGATAGATCACTAAGCAAACTCTCAAAGAAGAAATGATCGAACTAAACTTTTATTCATCTAAAGAAAAAAGATAGAACTAAAATAAGTAAAAGAAAAAAAGGATAGTGGGGTGATACGATACCGGGGCACCTCCCCCAAGCTTGGCGGAAGCACCAAGGGGAGTGCCCATACCCGATACTCAATTCTCCTTTGGTGATGAAGAAGAAGATGATGGTGATGAAGCGATCCTGTCTTTAAGGATCAAGGGATTCTCCAATCGACGGATGACGCTCCGGAGATGGATGATATGCTCTTGATGCAGAATATTTTCGCGAGTGAGATACTTATTTTGTATGCGAACTATTTCAATGACGCGAAAAGCTTCAATCTCAGCAAGAGTAAGGTGAGTAAGGTAGGGCTTAAGGATATCTTCTTCCTCCTCCTCGGCCAACAGTGCTTGTGCTGCCACCGGGGATGGACCTATGGTAGCTTTCTTGCCCTTGTCTCCTTTGACGGTGTCCGTAGGCTCCTCCCGCTTCATCTCGATCTTCATCAACCAAGCATCTTCTTCCATGTTGTTGGAGGAGCTGGAAGACATGATGCCTGGCTTGATAAATCTGACCGGAAACAGTAAGAAAAGAGAACAGAGGATTTCTTCACGATACGGTGATCAACAGGTTCGGGAAGCATATATAGATTTTTTTTATCTTGGAGGACAAGCATACGGTAAAAAAATGGAGTCCGGAAGGTGTCTGAGGTGGGCACAACACACCTGGGCATGCCAGGCAATCCTGGAAGTTTTTTTATTTCCAAAAAAAATATATTACAAAACTGATAAAAAATATTTTTGTGGATTTTTCGGAGTCTGTTTACTTACCGTACCAGGTACCTCCTTATTTTCACGATTCTGGAGTGTTCCGGAAGGACTCTTTTATGTGTTCTTTCGGTGTCGGAGTTCGGATAACATTACTTTCAACATTAATAGGCGTACCTGAGATATAATGCTTTATTCGTTGCCCATTGACAACCTTCGGGTTAGTACCTTCGGAATTATTTATTTGATGTCTCCGGACAGGTAAACCTCCTCGATAACATAGGGACCTTCCCATTTTGAGAGGAGTTTTCCTGCAAAGAATCTGAAACGAGAGTTGTACAAAAGAACATATTCTCCTACTTTAAACTCACGCTTTTGGATTCTTTTGTCATGCCATCTTTTTACTTTTTCTTTGAATAATTTTGCATTTTCATAAGCTTGGGTTCTCCATTCATCTAAAGAGCTAATATCAAATAACCTCTTTTCACCAGCAAGTTTGAAATCATAATTGAGTTCTTTGATTGCCCAATATGCTTTATGTTCTAACTCAAGAGGCAAATGACAAGCTTTTCCATAAACCATTTTATAAGGAGACATACCCATAGGATTTTTATATGCTGTTCTATAAGCCCAAAGTGCATCATCTAATTTCTTAGACCAATTCTTCCTGGACCTATTGACAGTCTTTTGCAAAATTAATTTTATTTCTCTATTGCTAAGTTCAACTTGACCACTAGACTGAGGATGATAAGGTGATGCAATTCTATGGTTAACATCATACTTGGCAAGCATTTTACGAAAAGCACCATGAATAAAGTGTGAGCCACCATCAGTCATTAAATATCTAGGGACTCCAAACCTCAGGAAAATAACTTCCTTAAGCATTTTAGTAGAGGTGTTGTGATCAGCACTACTGGTTGGAATAGCTTCTACCCATTTAGTAACATAATCAACAACAACCAAAATATGTGTATACCCATTAGAGGAAGGAAAAGGTCCCATGTAATCAAATCCCCAAACATCAAATGGTTCAACATCAAGTGAATAATTCATAGGCATTTCTTGACGCTTACCGATATTACCTATTCTTTGACATTCATCACAAGATAAGGCAAACTTATGGGCATCCTTGAAGAGAGTGGGCCAATAAAATCCCGACTACAATACCTTATGAGCAGTTCTATCTCCAGCATGATGCCCTCCATAAGCTTTGGAGTGACATTTCCGTAGGATTTGTCCCTGTTCATGCTCAGGTACACAACGTCTAATAATACCATCTACTCCTTCTTTATAAAGATGTGGGTCATCCCAAAAGTAATGTATTAAATCATAGAAGAATTTTTTATTTTGTTTGTAAGTAAATCTAGGTGGTAAATATTTAGCAACAATGTAATTAGCATAGCCAGCATACCAAGGAGTACTTTGAGCAACATTTATTGCGGCTAACTGCTCATCAAGAAAACTATCATCAATAGGTAGTGGGTCATCAGGCAAATTTTCAAGCCTAGACAAATTATCAGCTACTGGGTTCTCAGCTCCTTTTCTATCAATGATATGTAAATCAAATTCTTGTAAGAAGAGAACCCATTGAATAAGTCTAGGTTTAGCATCTTTCTTTTCCATAAGATATTTGATATGTCTCCAACATATCTATAATTTTTATTGTTCCATGCTATTATATTATCAACCTTGGATGTTTTATATGCATTTATATGCTATTTTATATGATTTTGGGACTAACCTATTAACCTAGAGCCTAGTGCCAGTTTTTGTTTTTTTCCTTATTTTAGAGTATCGCAGAAAAGGAAAATCAAACGGAGTCCAATTGACCTGAAACTTCACGAAACTTATTTTTGGAACGGAAGCAATCCATGCGACTTGGAGTAGACGTCAGGGAAGCTTTGAGGGAGGCATGAGGCAGGGAGGCGCGCCCCCACCCTCGTGGGCCTCTCGTGGCTCCCCTGACCGACTTCTTTCGCCTATATATGTCCATATACCCTAAAAACATCGAGGAGCAGAATAGATCGGGAGTTCCGTCGCCAGAAGCCTCCGTAGCCACCGAAAACCAACCTAGACTCCTTCTGGCACCCTGCCGGAGGGGGGAATCCCTCTCCGGTGGCCATCTTCATCATCCCGGCGCTCTCCATGATGAGGAGGGAGTAGTTCTCCCTCGGGGCTGAGGGTATGTACCGGTAGCTATGTGTTTGATCTCTCTCTCTCTCTCTCGTGTTCTTGAGGTGATACGATCTTGATGTATCGCGAGCTTTTCTATTATAGTTGGATCTTATGATGTTTCTCCCCCTCTACTCTCTTGTGATGAATTGAGTTTTCCCATTGAAGTTATCTTATCGGATTGAGTCTTTGAGGATTTGAGAACACTTGATGTATGTCTTGCACATGCTTATCTGTGGTGACAATGGGATATCATGTGATCCACTTGATGTATGTTTTGGTGATCAACTTGCGAGTTCCGTGACCTCGTGAACTTATGCATAGGGCTGGCACACATTTTCATCTTGACTCTCCGGTAGAAACTTTGGGGCACTCTTTGAAGTAGTTTGTGTTGGTTGAATAGATGAATCTGAGATTGTGTGATGCATATCATATAATAATACCCACGGATACTTGAGGTGACATTGGAGTATCTAGGTGACATTAGGGTTTTGGTTGATTTGTGTCTTAAGGTGTTATTCTAGTGCGAACTCTATGATAGATTGAACGAAAAGAATAGCTTCGTGTTATTTTACTACGGGCTCTTAAATAGATCGATCAGAAAGGATAACTTTGAGGTGGTTTCGTACCCTACAATAATCTCTTCGTTTGTTCTCCACTATTAGTGACTTTTGAGTGACTCTTTGTTGCATGTTGAGTGATAGTTATATGATCCAATTGTGTTATTATTGTTGAGAGAACTTGCACTAGTGAAAGTATGAACCCTAGGCCTTGTTTACTAGCATTGCAATACCGTTTGTGCTCACTTTTACCATTAGTTACCTTGCTGTTTTTATATGTTCAAATTACAAAAACCTATATCTACCATCCATATTGCACTTGTATCACCATCTCTTCGCCGAACTAGTGCACCTATACAATTTACCATTGTATTGCGTGTGTTGGGGACACAAGAGACTCTTTGTTATTTGGTTGCAGGGTTGTTTGGGAGAGACCATCTTCATCCTACGCCTCCCACGGATTGATAAACCTTAGGTCATCCACTTGAGGGAAATTTGCTACTGTCCTACAAACCTCTGCACTTGGAGGCCCAACAACGTCTACAAGAAGGTTGTGTAGTAGACATCAAGCTCTTTTCTGGCGCCGTTGCCGGGGAGGTTAGCGCTTGAAGGTATATATTTAGATCTTGCAATCGAATCTTTTTGTTTCTTGTTTTATCACTAGTTTAGTTTATAAAAGAAAACTACAAAAAATGGAATTAAGGATACCTCATATGCTTCATCTTTTTAATGTCTTTCGTGAGAATAAGGATTCCAATAATTGTGCTCAAGTGCTAGAATAAGAATGCATTAGAATGTTTGGCACTAAATATTTGAATGATGAGCATGATTGCAATGTTGTTAGTATGAATTCCTTGAATATCCATGATGCTAATGATATGCAAAGCCACAAGCTTGGGGAAGCTATGTTTGATGAAGATGATATTTTTTGTCCCCCAAGTTTTGATGAGCAAATTTATTTTGATGATAGAATGCCTCCTATTTATGATGATTATATCGATGAAAGTGAGTTTGGAAGAGTGTCAACTTTAGGAAGTGATGATCCCACTATTTTGGAGGATGTTGAATCTTATTGTGATAATTATAGAGGTGGATTTGGAGAGGTCATGACTTTATTCAGTAACTAGTTGACCCGTTGCGCCAACTGGCGCAGAGACCCGCTAAAGCCATGTTGTCGATGAAAATAGTTTCATTTTGCAAGGACCTATTCGATATTTGTAGTAGAATTCTATATTGACAATATGGTTATCATGTTGTGAAACCCATTGCGCCAAATGGTGCAGAGACCTAATGATTCCAAGTTAGCGACGAAAAGAAATCCATGGTTTAGTAGATTTTGTTACGGAAAAGCACATATGACAACAAATTTAATCTCTTATTAGTTAGGGAAAACAGGGCTTGTTGCGCCAAATGGCGCAGAGGCACCCTAAACCCATGTGCATGAGGAAAAAATATCCATGGCTCAATCACATTTAATAGGAAACATGGTTGATTGTTGTCTACAATGAGATGTATATACACATTTTAAGTTGATAGCACAAAATATTTGCTACCATTTTCACAAAGACCCATTTTAAATCATGTACGCATTGAAAATATGTGCACTTTCCGGTGACTGTTTGAGCAAAAAATACATAGGCTTCTATTTAAAAATATACGTGTCTATAAAATCATGAGTGCTTTGGCCATAAACATAGTAGAATTAATACAAATAAGTCAGGAGACTACATATCAACTCCCTTGCTCTTAAAACAAAACAACAAAACTTATCATTTCCTCTCTTTAGAGCATTCTCCTCTTCTTCTCGGGTGACCTGTTGCTACCTCTTGAGCACTGCATTGGTTTTCCCTTGAAGAGGAAAGGGTGATGCAGCAAAGTAGCGTAAGTATTTCGCTCAGTTTTTGAGAACCAAGGTATCAATCCAGTAGGAGGCTACGCGCGAGTCCCTGATACGTCTCCAACGTATCTATAATTTTTGATTGCTCCATGCTATATTATCTACTGTTTTGGACTATATTGGGCTTTATTTTCCACTTTCATTTTATTTTTGGGACTAACCTATTAACCGGAGGCCCAGCCCAGAATTGCTGTTTTTTTTGCCTATTTCAGTGTTTTGGATAAACGGAATATCAAACGGAGTCCAAACGGAATAAAATCTTCGGGAATGTGATTTTCTCACCGAACGTGATCCAGGAGACTTGGACCCTGCTCCAAGGAACAAAAGAGGCGGACCCGAGGGCGGGGTGCGCGCCCCCCCTAGGGCGCGCCCCCTGCCTCGTGGGCCCCTCGTTGCTCCTCCGGCATACTTCTTCCTCCTATATATACACACGTACCCCCAAACCATCAGAACAGGAGCAAAAAACATAATTCCACCGCCGCAACTTTCTGTATCCACGAGATCCCATCTTGGGGCCTGTTCCGGAGCTCCACTGGAAGAGGGCCGTCATCACGGATGGCTTCTACATCATCCTAGCCCCTCCGATGAAGTGTGAGTAGTTTACCTCAGACCTTCGGGTCCATAGTTAGTAGCTAGATGGCTTCTTCTCTCTCTTTGAATCTCAATACAAAGTTCTCCCCCTCTCTTGTGGAGATCTATTCGATGTAATCTTCTTTTTGCGGTGTGTTTGTTGAGACCGATGAATTGTGGGTCTATGATCAAGTCTATCTATGAATAATATTTGAATCTTCTCTGAATTCTTTTATGTATGATTGGTTATCTTTGCAAGTCTCTTCGAATTATCCGTTTGGTTTGGCCAACTAGATTGGTAGTTCTTGCCATGGGAGAAGTGCTTAGCTTTGGGTTCGATCTTGCGGTGTCCTTACCCAGTGACAGAAGGGGCAGCAAGGCATGTATTGTATCGTTGCCATCGAGGATAACAAGATGGGGTTTATTTCATATTGCATGAATTTATATCTCTACATCATGTCATCTTGCTTAAGGCGTTACTCTATTTTTAACTTAATACTCTAGATGCATGCTGGATAGCGGTCGATGAGTGGAGTAATAGTAGTAGATGCAGAATCGTTTCGATCTACTTGTCACGGACGTGATGCCTATATACATGATCATGCCTATATATTCTCATAACTATGCTCAATTCTGTCAATTGCTCAACAGTAATTTGTTCACCCACCATAGAATACTTATGCTCTTGAGAGAAGCCACTAGTGAAACCTATGGCCCCCGGGTCTATTCTCATCATATCAATCTCCATCACTTTAATCTTGTTTTGCTTTTTTACTTTGCTTTTACTTTTTACTTTGCATCTTTATACCAAAAATATTATATCTATCAGATCTCACTCTCGTAAGTGACCGTGAAGGGCTTGACAACCCCTAATCGCGTTGGTTGCAAGTAGCTATCGCTTTGTGCAGGTACGAGGGACTTGAGCGTGGGCTCCTACTGGATTGATACCTTGGTTCTCAAATACTTATGCTACTCTACTGTATCATCCCTTCCTCTTCGGGGAAAACCAACGCAAGCTCAAGACGTAGCAGTCCCTCACACCTACACAAAACAAATAAATCCTTGCAACCAACGCGATAAGGGGTAGTCAATCCCTACGCGGTCACTTGCGAGAGTGAGATCTGATAGATATGATAAGATAATATTTTTGGTATTTTTATGATACAGATGCAAAGTAAAATAAAAGGCAATGAAAATAACTAAGTATTGGAAGATTAATATGATGAAGATAGACCCGGGGGCCATAGGTTTCACTAGTGGCTTCTCTCAAGAGCATAAGTATTTTACAGTGGGTGAACAAATTACTGTTGAGCAATTGACAGAATTGAGCATAGTTATGAGAATATCTAGGTATGATCATGTATATAGGCATCACGCCCGAGACAAGTAGACCGACTCCTGCCTGCATCTACTACTATTACTCCACACATCGACCGCTATCCAGCATGCATCTAGAGTATTAAGTTCATAAGAATAGAGTAACACCTTAAGCAAGATGACATGATGTAGATGGATAAATTCATGCAATATGATAAAAAAACCATCTTGTTATCCTCGATGGCAACAATACAATACGTGCCTTGCTGCCCCTACTGTCACTGCGAAAGGACATCGCAAAATTGAACCCAAAGCTAAGCACTTCTCCCATTGCAAGAAAGATCAATCTAGTAGGCCAAACCAAACTGATAATTTGAAGAGACTTGCAAAGATAACCAATCATACATAAAAGAATTCAGAGAAGATTCAAATATTGTTCATAGATAAACTTGATCATAAACCCACAATTCATCGGTCTCAACAAACACACCGCAAAAGAAGATTACATCGAATAGATCTCCACAAGAGAGGGGGAGAACTTTGTATTGAGATCCAAAAAGAGAGAAGAAGCCATCTAGCTAATAACTATGGACCCGAAGGTCTGAGGTAACCTACTCACACTTCATCGGAGAGGCTATGGTGCTGATGTAGAAGCCCTCCGTGATCGATGCCCCCTCCGGCGGAGCTCGGGAACAGGCCCCAAGATGGGATCTCGTGGATACAGAAAGTTACGGCGGTGGAACTAGGGTTTTGGCTCCGTATCTGATCGTTTGGGGGTACGTAGGTATATATAGGAGGAAGAAGTACGTCGGTGGAGCAACAGGGGGCGCAAGAGGGTGGAGGGCGCGCCTAGGGGGGTAGGCGCGCCCCCTATCTCGTGGCCTCCCTGTTGGTTGCTTGACGTAGGGTCCAAGTCTCCTGGATCTTGTTCGTTCCAAAAATCACGTTCCCGAAGGTTTCATTCCGTTTGGACTCCATTTGATATTCCTTTTCTTCGAAACCCTAAAATAGGCAAAAACCAGCAATTCTGGGCTGGGCCTCCAGTTAATAGGTTAGTCCCAAAAATAATATAAAAGTGGATAATAAAGCCCAATAATGTCCAAAACAGTAGATAATATAGCATGGAAGCAATCAAAAATTATAGATATGTTGGAGATGTATCACCTGTGTGGCTTCCAACGAATCCTGCACCACCACCGCCAAAACCAAGGTAAGTGTTATTTACATATAGCAGAAAAACAATGCGTAATACAATTATATAGACATCTCTAGCAAAATTATTGATTGCACGTGTAGATGGAGACTAAAACGAAGAAGCCATTAAGAATCAAGACAGAGAAGGTCTGGTCGTTGTATCTATACTTAGCCAAGAGTCTCAAATGAAGTACCAGTCATGACATAGTTAAGTTTCAGTTCAAATATCATGTAAAAACTTTTCAACTTAACTTAAAAAAACATACTGAGGCTCCACCATTTGACTTCCACTTAGAAGGTTCTCATATAGATGGATCCATGAGACAAAATTACGACAAGTTAGACCAAAAGACAGGAAACATTTTCATGTCAAAGGTTTTCAAAATTAATGAGAGGAAAACACAGAAAAATTATAGTCTCTCGTCTTGTCAAAATTACTATATCAACCTGATTGTTTTTTAGAGGCCCAAATTTGCTTGATTCTAAATAGATGACACGGTAAACCGACTGTAAAAGCCGTCAGTGGCGGAGCTATGTAGGCTCCTGGGGTGACGAAATGTGGTTTCAACTCCACATGAGAAAAACAATGTGGGAACTAAACATATATCCAAGCATAGAAAACCAAAAATTCAAGCAAGAATTAGACAGGGCATCTAAGGCCATGATGTCATTCACTAACCTTGGTATGCAGCATCGGTGGAATGAAATGTGTCAATGCCAAGATAACATCCACATGTCCACCTTCATGCCTCCCTGACTCCTCCTGCCGACCACGCGTCTCTGCCATGGCGTGTCCCTGCATTCCCAGCCACGCCTTCTCAAGTACTCCCAAGAAGATAACGGCAATAATAGACTGTGCCAACATTATAAACTTAATATTAGTATTACTGGACAGACGTGTTTAACTTGCACATGAACCATATAAATGCAAAATTACAAATGCTAACTTAATAAAATGACTGCACGGTGTTGTACATGGCAAACCAAAGATCATGCTTGGTACTATCTCAGGTAGCAACTAATATGCTAAAAGAAGGGGAACTTAATGAAGGTGCTGAATCACGTAAAATTCATGCTGCCCTTGATAATGGATCAATCTACTCTTCCTAAATTAAACAATAGTGAAACTCTAGTAGCCTAAAGGCATGTATAGGATACAAAATCATATGAGCAAGAACAGCAGGCATGTTCAATATAACAAACTAAAAACCTGCACTACATATGTTAACCATTCTAGCTTCATCTAGTAAAATTAGAACAATATGAGATCTTATGATCAAGAACAATAGCCAACCATTGTAGCTTCATCTAGTAAAATTAGAACAATATGAGATTTTATGATCAAGAATAGTAGCACTGTTAGATGGAAGGCAATCTATTGAGGTGAAGAAGGCATGGAGAAATATCAACATGGATGCTACCCGGCACGAGGCACTACTTTTTGATATAGCAGAACTAATTATAACAAACATGATTTATTAAGTGAACAAAAGCTATTTCCCCTAAAAAATAACTCATGTTATTTTTAAGAGAAAAGCCTAAGAGTTATAAATTTAAAAAGTAGAACCATCAAAATTATTGATTTATAAGCTGCCAGATGCATCCAATCAAGTACTTTAAGAGAAAGGCAAATAGCAAGAAACCAAAGCAGACCCCCGCCTTCTAAAGAAGAGCTTCAATAAACTTAAATTTTCATCCTGTCAACTAATCTATAGAGACGAGAACCTTCCGAAATGTTTGCCTCTCAGTCAAGATATGATGATATTCAAACCTTCACCAAAAGGAAGTAACTTCGTCAGTTGTGACCTATGACACATATATTTCAAAATCAAAACCAAAAGGAAGTAACTTCATGCGTTGTGACCTATGGGCAAGTATACATCTCAATAGCAGCTGAAAATAAGTCAACCTCTAAAGATTCTTGCCATATGTATCTAGGCTAGACATCTTTGCTTCGAGCAAACTTTAGTGCTTTCATGTTTATACATCTCAAATTCTTTTGAGTTGCATCCCTTCTTATGCTAGTTAATACAAACACCAAACTAAAATACATTTGGAATGGTCTAGAGAGATCTCAGGAGAAATTCAATGATATTGCTCACACACATACACGAGATCTAAGTAGCACGATACTGACCATATCCGAAACATTTAAACGATCAGCATGACATACAAATATTTAAAAGATCACTAAGGCAGACAACATGACATAGAATATACTGAAAGTAAAACACACACAAATGTAGTAGAAAGGAAACAATAAAACCGTAATGAGTCGAACGATGCAGCGATAGAAGAGATCGTACAACCTATGAAATACAACTAAAGAGTATATCAACACAATGAAAGTGGATGTGGCGATCAATAGGACCTGGCACCACCAAAACCAGACACCAAGCATGCATTCGGGCGATAACATCACTCCGCCGATCACAATCAGACGACACAAATGGAGTCACGCTAATTTTACCACAAACATGTTACGACGAGCTGAGCGTTGAACCACTGCTTCCCCAACACACCGCAGTCACATAGTCGTTGCAGCTGAGCCTTTTTGAGTTATGCCTACGCTCACCCTCAGCGACCAGACCATGAGATGCGCTAGCCCTGAAAAGGTACTCTGAACCGAATACATGGAGAGCTGTCAAAAAGAATCCTCCCTAGATTATATTAAATTAAATTTACGTATCCGAGACGATATGAAAAATTAACCCGGTCGAGTGTCCTGTTCTCCATCCTTTCTCCAGCCCTAACTACAAGCGTCAGTCACATGCAAAATGTCCCTGATCATCAAAATTATTATAGCAACCACAAGGAGAGTTACTAAACTCAATCAAGACAAACAAGACCCAAGCCTCGACACTAACTCTAGAAACAAGAATACCCAACATCACCCAAACCGCACTCATGTCTATCACAACGATAGGAGACAAACGACACATGACTAAATCCGATTAGCCCAGTAATGAATCACAACAGAACAAATAAACGTACTGACCTGCTACTACTACCAGGAAAAGCACGAACAGCCTACCAGGAATGCCACTTTGATCCTATCGCCCTAACCTTCCGGCTGAAGTAGTGTCTGAGAGATCCAGCTCCCATATCGTTTCCAACAAGCCCAGGGCTTATCCACCTTCATCTCGCCCGCATCGCAGAGAACGCCACCTTGGCGAGCATGTCGTCCCCATTTTGCCGTTTGCGGGCCGCTGTCCCGAGTTCCCGCGAACTACCCTTGCCCATCCGCCCAATTCCTTCTCGACAATACTACTCTCCATTCCTTACTCCCGAGGTACCCCTCGCCTCTAAGCGACGGGGCGATTACTTTCATGCGATGCGTGCCAATCCGCTCTCTGCTACTGGAATCCGGTGTATCGTACCCGCGACGGAAGGAACTTCATCCTTAGCTCCGTCTTACTCCTCTTAGTCCCGCCCTTCCCTCCAGGCTCACGCCCTCATCCAACTCGACCAACTTCCGAGCCCGGCCTCCCCTTCCCTCTCCCAGACCGTCGCTCGAACTTCCCCTCCAGCCCCCCGCAATTGCGGCTCCCGGCGTCCCCTTTCCCTTCTCACACATCCCTCGGCCCTCGCTTCTCGAGGTCGCTTGACTCACCAACCAGTGATAACTGTCTCGAAGACTATTGCCCTAAGCAGACATCTCCCAAAGTTCGCGTAACAGCATCACAGAATTCAGATTATGCCGACGAGTGCGCATAATAACATCTCAGCAACAGAGGAACAGGATACGGAGAGTGGGCATCCTACTATCATAACCTCTCGAGATCGATGTCCCTGATAAGTGAATATCGTTCACTTAACGGGAGTGCGTAGGAAGGCAGTGCCCTCTGTCCCGTTGCCCCACCCCTAATCCACCGTATATCCTATATCTTAGTGTTCCAGTACACTACTCCAGCCACTACGTCGTACACCGTGACCTCCTGTCGTCTCCCCACACGCTTGACAGCCGATCTACAAAGGAATCATTCATTCCCGGAATACCCACCGTGTCTCCGAGCTTACAGGCTGTGACTCACTTCCTCATGAGGCACCACCCCTCCCAGAAGCGAAGGAGCCCGTGCGAGTACAAGCACCAGGTTGGGAACTCGAACCGAGTGTCCCCAACGCAGCCAGCACGATGGGCTCGCCGTTCGGTGTCGCGAGACCACCCCACCGTGACACTCCACATGAGCTGCCCTTCCGCAGAGCACTATCAGAACACTTGGCAACAGGAAAGCGTTTATCGCCTCAACCAAGAGCCACACAGGGAATTTGACCCGCGGCGCGTGCTTGACTGCGAGCGCGCTCAACCTCGATACTTGCAATATTAATACAATGTCTCCTGCGATGACGTCATGAGAGAGTACGGGTCTAGCGACCTCCTTCACCTTCTCTACTCTCCATCCCAGCACCACGCCACACATAGATCACGAGCGTCTCTGTCACGGCCGCAGCTCGCCTTTCCCTAGTCCTGAGCTGAACAACATCTGAAAATTCTTAACCCAGTTGCCTACAACCAAAAATTCCGCACATGACAAAGCGCGAGGTACACCGATGTGGAGAAAATGTGAGCGTTGCTCAAGAGGTCAAAACTCGGGAAAAAGATATAACAATCCCGTTATATGAGTGCGAGGAACGCCACTCACCCTCCCGTATGACGGTTCGTCGCCCCGAGACGCCCGATTTCATAGGAACATCCCCCCCTCACCAGATTGTCGATTTCGTCCCGAACGACGTTATCGAAATCCATCACCGGATCCAGCCCGCGAAGCTGATCGGCCGACCACAATTCCCCGCGCCGGAGACAATGCGATGCCGCATTCCTCGCCGTCGGTGGCCGCCTTAGGCCAACATTCCTGGTCTCCCTAGGGCTCTTGGTCCCCAACAGTCGACCTCTCCTCTTCTGTGCGCCGCGACCTTGGGCCTTGTGGACGCCCCAGTTATAGGCCCACCTAGGGCCCTGAAGCAGTCCCACTCCCACTAGTGGCCATGTTAGCCTCCTGGTGTGCCCACCGGGTGGACCCTCCGATCCCCATCGTGAGTGCTCTGTCGCGAAAAGAAAGAATACGCGCTAGAACCGTAGAAAAAATTGCCCGAAATCACGTCCGTGCTGAACACAAACAAACATCCTAATATCCCTCCTTATATCCAATTCATTGGCACCTTTCCGACGCATTTCGACTACTCTGCAGACGTCCGGCGATTCCATCCGGGACTTGGCCACGATCTTATCAACCCCCTGCCCGAATAACAACATTCGCGCACCGTAACTTGCGAAAAAGATAATCGTCTGCAACATACTTACCCCGCCTAGTCCCCCCTGTCTCTAGCTCATCATCGAACCTTAATGTGTAGACCCTAACTGCTGCGCCCTCGTCTCCCGGTCACGCCTCCCAAACAATATAGAACACATGCACGCCACACTTACATTTACCAACGAGCAACCTGTCACAGGAATCAAAAGCATTCTTGTGCCCAACAGCCTGATACTGCAAACTCCCGTTGAGCTTCAACACTGCCCTCCAGCATAGATACCTAATCATGATGAATACCACAGATTCAAGGACTTAATACAATCCTCTATACAATTCCCTTTGATTACAGTTTGTCATGTAACTTCCCACCAACCTCACCTGAGATTTCCCCTTGCACGTCGATATCCTAAGTACCTTGTCCCTTGACTATATCTCTAGCCGTATACGCCTGCTACAGTAGTGCTCGTGTCTACTAGAGGTTCCGTAACACTATCATCCCGAATGATCCAACTCCATTCATCACACTGTGCACATTGCTGTATGATGTACCCATCTCCGCCCCCTTCCACTGGCCCAGAGATACCTCTCCGTTTAACACGACCGTAACAACTGCTTCATATGATATCCCATGATGACCGATCGCAGATTCTACCACCGAGGTCCGATGCACCTCCGAACGCGAAACCGCACATCTTCGAGAGAATAGTTTGATCCCTAGTCACGAAACTTTATGATTCGCCGTTTAACTTATACCCATTGCGCTAAGAGCCTTGTTGTCCTGTCCGTTTGTCACACCCCCCAATAATATGTGAGAGGGCAACTTTTCCTAAACGCCGTAGCAGACAATCTGAGTGATTTGATACTCGGGTGACTACGCTGGGCCTAGGAGTTCACCTCCCTCTTAGTGAGGTCTAACCGAATATTAGACTCGTTTCACCTATACGAGAACGCCTTTAGCATACCCATACGAACAAAACTACCATGTAGCTTGGGTGCCCTAGCTTGCAGTTGAGGAGGATTGGGTCTTGTCCATCACATCATTCTCCTAATGATGTGATCCCGTTATCAACGACATCCAATGTCCATGGTCAGGAAACCGTAACCATCTATTGATCAACGAGCTAGTCAACTAGAGGCTTACTAGGGACATGGTGTTTGTCTATGTATTCACACATGTATTAGTTTCCTATCAATACAATTCTAGCATGGATAATAAACGATTATCATGAACAAGGAAATATAATAATAACCAATTTATTATTGCCTCTAGGGCATATTTCGAACAGTCTCCCACTTGCACTAGAGTCAATAATCCAGTTCACATCGATATGTGATTGACACTCAAGGTCACATCCCCATGTGACTAACACCCAAAGAGTTCTGGGTTTGATCATGTTATGCTTGTGAGAGAGGTTTCAGTCAATGGGTCTGCAACATTCAGATCCGTATGTACTTCGCAAATTTCTATGCCATCTTGTAGATGCAACTACTACGCTACATTTGGAGCCATTTCAAATAACTGTTCTATTTGGAGCTATTCTAAATTTTTGCTCCATTATATGTATCCGGTATCTATACTCAGAGCTATCCGGATAGGTGTTAAGCTTGCATCGACGTAACTCTTTACGTTGAACTCTTTATCACCTCCATAACCGAGAAACATATCCTTATTCCTCTAAGGATAATTTAGACCGCTATCTGGTGATCTACTCCTAGATCACCTTTGTACCCTCTTGCCAAATATGTGGCAAGGCTCACATCAGGTGTGGTACTCAGCATGGCATACCGTATGGAGCCTATGGCAAAAGCATAGGGGACGACCTTCATCCTTCCTCTTTCTTCTGCCGTGGTCGAGCTTTAAGTCTTAACTTCATACCTTACAACTCAGGCAAGAACTCCTTCTTTGACTGATCCATCTTGAACACCTTCAAGATAATGTCAAGGTATGTGCTCATTTGAAAGTACCATTAAGCGTTTTGATCTATCCTTATAGATCTTGATGCTCAATGTTCAATTAGCTTAATCCAGGCTTTCCATTGAAAAACACTTTCCCAATAACCCTATATGCTTTCCAAAAATTCTACGTCATTTCTGAGCAACAATATGTCAACAACATATATTCATCAGAAATTCTATAGTGCTCCCACTCACTTCTTTGGAAATACAAGTTTCTCACAAACTTTGCATACACCTAAAATCTTTGATCATCTCATCAAAGCATACATTCCAACTCCGAGATGCTTACTCCAGTCCTTAGAAGGATTGCTGGAGCTTTGCATACTTGTTAGCATCTTTCAGGATTGACAAAACCTTCCAGTTGTATCACATACAACCTTTCCTCAAGAAAATCATCGAGGAAACAATGTTTTGACATCCTATCTGCAAGATTTCATAAATAATGCAGTAATCGCTAATATAATTCCAACAGACTCTTAGCATCGCTACGAGTGAGAAAGTCTCATCGTAGTCAACTCCTTGAACTTTTCGGAAAACATCTTAACGACAAGTCGAGCTTTCTTAATGGTGATACTTACCATCATTGTCCGTCTTCCTTTTAAAATCCATATGTACCTAACAGCCTTACGACCATCAAGTAGTTCTTCCAAAGTCTACACTTTGTTTTCATATATGGATCCTCTCTCGGATTATATGGCCTCGAGCCATTTTGGAATCCAGGCCCACCATCGCTTCTCCATAGCTCGTAGGTTCATTGTTGTCTAGCAACATGACTTCTAAGACAGGATTACGTACCATTCTGAAGTAGTACACATCCTTGTCATCCCACGAGGTTTGGTAGTGACTTGATCTGAAGTTTCATGATCACTATCATAAGCTTCCACTTCAATTGGTGTAGGTGCCACAGGAACAACTCCCTGTGCCCTGCCACACACTAGTTGAAGAGACGGTTCAATAACCTCATCAAGTCTCCACCATCCTCCCACTCAATTCTTTCGAGAGAAACTTTTCCTCGGGAAAGGACCCGATTCTAGAAACAATCCCTTATTGCTTTCGGATCTGAGGCAGGAGGTACACCCAACTGTTTTGGGTGTCCTATGAAGATGCATTTATCCGCTTTGGGTTCGAGCTTGTCAGCCTGAAACTTTTCACATAAGCGTCGCAGCCCCAAACCTTTTAACAAATGACAGCTTAGGTTTCTCTAAACCATAGTTCATACGGTGTCATCTCATCGGAATTACGTGGTGCCCTATTTAAAGTGAATGTGGTTGCCTCTAATGCCTAACCCATAAACTATCGTGGTAATTCGATAAGAGACATCATGGTATGCATCATATCCAATAGGGTGCAGTTATGATGTTCGGACACACCATCACACTATGGTGTTCCAGGCTGTATTAGTTGTGAAACAATTTCCACAATGTCTTAATTCTGTGCCAAACTCGTAATTCAGATATTCATCTCTATGATCATATCATAGATATTTTATCCTCTTGTCACGATGATCTCTCACCTTCACCCTAAAATTACTTGAACCTTTCAATAATTCAGACTCGTGATTCCTCAAGTAAATATACTCAACATCTACTCAAATCATCTATGAAGTAAGAACATAACGATATCCACTACACGCCTCAGCACTCATTGGACTGCACACATCAAAATGTATTACTTCCAACAAGTTGCTTTCTAGTTCCATTTTACCAAAAACGAGGATTTCAGTCATCTTGCCCATGTGGTATGATTTGCATGTCTCAAGTGATTCAAAATCAAGTGAGTCCAAACGGTCCATTTGCATGGAGTTTCTTCATGCACATACACCAATAGGCATGGTTCGCATGTCTCAAACTTTTCAAAAACGAGTGAGCCCAAAGATCCATCAACATGGAGCTTCTTCATGCGTTTTATACCGACATGACTTACGTGGTAGTGCCACAAGTAGGTGGTACTATCATTACTATCTTATATCTTTTGGCATGAACATGTGTATCACTACGATCGAGATTCAATAAACCATTCATTTTAGGTGCAAGACCATTGAAGGTATTTTTCAAATAAACAGAGAACCATTATTCTCCTTAAATGAATAATCGTATTGCGATAGACATAATCCAATCATGTCTATGCTGAACGCAAACACCAATCTCGATGGTAGAGGGAGCGTGCGATGCTTGATCACATCAAGCTTGGGAAAAACTTCCAACACATATCGCCAGCTCACCTTTAGCTAGTCTCCGTTTACTCCGCAGCCTTTTATTTCGAGTTTACTAACACTTAGCAGCCGAACCGGTATCTAATACCATGGTGCTACTAGGAGTACTAGTAAAGTACACATTAACACAATGTATATCCAATATACTTCTATCGACCTTGCCAGCCTTCTCATCTACCAAGTATCTAGGGTAATTCTGCTCTAGTGGCTGTTCCCCTTATTACAGAAGCACTTAGTCTCGGGTTTGGGTTCAACCTTGGGTTTCTTCACTAGATCAGCAGCTGATTTGCCGTTTCATGAAGTATCCCTTCTTGCCCTTGCCCTTCTTGAAACTAGTGGTTTCACCAACCATCAACAATTGACGCTCCTTCTTGATTTCTACTTTTGTGGTGTCAAACATCGCGAATATCTCAAGGATCATCATATATGTCCCTGATATATCATAGTTCATCACGAAGCTCTAGCAGCTTGGTGGTAATGACTTCGGAGAAACATCACTATCTCATCTGGAAGATCAACTCCCACTCGATTCAAATGATTGTTGTACTCAGACAATCTGAGCACAAGCTCAACAATTGAGCTTTTCTCCCTTAGTATGTAGGCTAAGAAAATCGTCGGAGGTCTTATACCTCTTGACGTGGGAACGAGCCTGAAATCCCAATTTCAGTCCTCGAAACATCTCACATGTTTCGCGACGTTTCAAAACGTCTTCGGTGCCTCAACTCTAAACCGTTTAACTGAACTATCACGTAGTTATCAAAATGTGTATGTCAGATGTTCGCAACATCCATAGACGACGTTCGAGGTTCAGCACACTGAGCGGTGCATTAAGGTCATAAGCCTTCTATGAAGCAATGAGGACAATCCTCAGTTTACGGACCTAGTCCGCATAATTGCTACTATCAACTTTCAACTAAATTTTCTCTAGGAACATATCTAAACAGTAGAACTAAAGCGTGAGCCACGACACAATTTGCGAAGACCTTTTGACTATGTTCAGGATAATTAAGTTCATCTTATGAACTCCCACTCAGATAGACATCCCTCTAGTCATCTAAGTGATTACATGATCTGAGTCAACTAGGCCGTGTCCGATCATCACGTGAGACGGACTAGTCATCATCGGTGAACATCTTCATGTTGATCGTATCTACCATATGACTCATGCTCGACCTTTCGGTCCTCCGTGTTCCGAGGCCATGTCTGTACATGCTAGGCTCGTCAAGTCAACCTAAGTGTTTCGCATGTGTCCCGAGGCCATGTCTGTACATGCTAGGCTCGTCAACACCCGTTGTATTCGAACATTAGAATCTATCACACCCGATCATCACGTGGTGCTTTGAAACAACGAACCTTCGCAACGGTGCACAGTTAGGGGCAACACTTTCTTGAAATTTTAATGAGGGATCATCTTATGTACTACCGTCGTTCTAAGCAAATAAGATGCAAAAACATGATAAACATCACATGCAATCAAAAAGTGACATGATATGGCCAATATCATTTTGCTCCTTTTGATCTCCATCTTCGGGGCTCCGTGATCATCGTTGTCACCGGCATGACACCATGATCTCCATCATCATGATCTCCATCATCGTGTCTTCATGAAGTTGTCTCGCCAACTATTACTTCTACTACTACAGCTAACTTTTAGCAATAAAGTAAAGTAATTACATGACGTTTATATTGACACGCAGGTCATAAATAAATTAAGACAACTCCTATGGCTCCTGCCGGTTGTCATACTCATCGACATGCAAGTCGTGATTCCTATTACAAGAACATGATCATCTCATACATCACATATATCATTCATCACATCCTTTTGGCCATATCACATCACAAAACACTTGCTGCAAAAACAAGTTAGACGTCCTCTAATTGTTGTTGCAAGTTTTTACGTGGCTGCTATAGGTTTCTAGCAAGAACGTTTCTTACCTACGCCAAAACCACAACGTGAATTGCCAATTTCTATTTACCCTTCATAAGGACCCTGTTCATCGAATCCGATCCGACTAAAGTGGGAGAGACAGACACCCGCCAGCCACCTTATGCAACTAGTGCATGTCAGTCGGTGGAACCGGTCTCACGTAAGCGTACGTGTAAGGTTGGTCTGGGCCGCTTCATCCCACGATGCCGCCGAATCAAGATAAGACTAGTAACGGCAAGATAATTGACAATATCGACGCCCACAACTATTTTGTGTTCTACTCGTGCATAGTAACTACGCATGGACCTAGCTCTGATACCACTATTGGGCAACGTAGCAGAAATTCAAAATTTTCTACGCATCACCAAGATCAATCTATGGAGTAATCTAGCAACGAGGGAAGGAGAGTGCATCTACATACCCTTGTAGATCGCTAAGCGGAAGCGTTCAAGTGAACGGGGTTGATGGAGTCGTACTCGTCGTGATCCAAATCACCGATGATCCTAGTGCCGAACGGACGGCACCTCCGTGTTCAACACACGTACAGCCCGGTGACGTCTCCTACGCCTTGATCCAGCAAGGGGAGAAGGAGAGGTTGGGGAAGACACCATCCAGCAGCAGCACGACGGCGTGGTGGTGGTGGAGGAGCGCGGGACTCCAGCAGGGCTTCGCCAAGCACTACGAGAGACGAGGAGGGAGAGGGGTAGGGCTGCGCCAACAGGAGATTGAATCGCGTGTCTTGGGCAGCCCCAAACCTCAAGTATATATAGGGGGAGGGGAGGGGCTGCGCCCCCACCTAGGGTTCCCTCCCTAGGGGTGGCGGCAGCCCCCAGATCCCATCTGGGTGGCGGCCACAAGGGGGAGAAGGGGAGGCGCACCTGGGGTGGGCCTTAGGGCCCATCTGCTCTAGGGTTTGCCCCCTTCCCCTCTTGGAGGCGCCTTGGGCCTTGGTGGGAGGCGCCCCAGCCCACCTAGGGACTGGTCCCTTCCCACTATTGGCCCATGTAGGCCTCCTGGGCTGGTGGCCCCACCTGGTGGACCCCCGGACCCCTCCGATGGTCCCGGTACACTGCCGGTGATGCCCCGAACACTTCCGGTGGCCAAAACCATACTTCCTATATATCAATCTTTACCTCCGGACCATTCCGGAACTCCTCGTGACGTTCGGGATCTCATCCGGGACTCCGAACAACATTTGGTAACCGCGTACATACTTTCCCTATAACCCTAGCGTCATCAAACCTTAAGTGTGTAGACCCTACGGGTTCGGGAAACATGCAGACATGACCGAGACACCTCTCCGGTCAATAACCAACAGCGGGATCTGGATACCCATGTTGGCTCCCACATGCTCCACGATGATCTCATCGGATGAACCACGATGTCAAGGACTTAATCAATCCCGTATACAATTCCCTTTGTCTAGCGGTACGATACTTGCCCGAGATTCGATCGTCGGTATCCCGATACCTTGTTCAATCTCGTTACCGGCAAGTCTCTTTAATCGTTCCGTAACACATCATCCCGTGATCAACTCCTTGATCACATTGTGCACATTATGATGATGTCCTACCGAGTGGGCCCAGAGATACCTCTCCGTTTACACGGAGTGACAAATCCCAGTCTCGATTCGTGCCAACCCAACAGACACTTTCAGAGATACCTGTAGTGTACCTTTATAGCCACCCAGTTACGTTGTGATGTTTGGCACAACCAAAGCACTCCTACAGTATCCGGGAGTTGCACAATCTCATGGTCTAAGGAAATGATACTTGACATTAGAAAAGCTTTAGCATACGAACTACATGATCTTGTGCTAGGCTTAGGATTGGGTCTTGTCCATCACATCATTCTCCTAATGATGTGATCCCGTTATCAACGACATCCAATGTCCATGGTCAGGAAACCGTAACCATCTATTGATCAACGAGCTAGTCAACTAGAGGCTTACTAGGGACATGGTGTTGTCTATGTATCCACACATGTATCGGAGTTTCCTATCAATACAATTCTAGCATGGATAATAAACGATTATCATGAACAAGGAAATATAATAATAACCAATTTATTATTGCCTCTAGGGCATATTTCCAACACCCAGGTCGTCTACATCCCCTTCCCCAAGTAGCCATCAACATCATCACCTTTCTCCTTCCCCGCGATCCCCACGAGAGGCTACACCGTCCCCCTCCCTTCCGTGCATGTGCTCCGCCAAGGACACCGTCGGAGAACAAGACAGTGCGGGTCTCTTCCTCCTTTTCCTTGCGCCGGAACTAAGGCGTGGGCCATGGAGGCGAGCCTCTCCGGTGGCGGCGGCAAAGGGCGACCACATGGATCAGGGAGGTGTCGGCAGTTATAGTAGGTCAATGGAGATTGGATAGAGAATGGGAAACTGAAGGTGCCCAGGACTCGCGAGATATTTTTCCACTCCATCTCCTCTCTCCAACCCGCAGACGGAGGTGAGGCACGCACGCCGCGCACACGATGCATCGGTCAGCCAGGGACCCACGCGCACATGCGCTAGCCAACCCGGCGCAGTCCTCACAACTAACCGCCAGGCCACACGACCATGCAGCCGACAAGCGGACCAGCAACAGGACCGGCCCACCTGTCATCGCAATAGGAAAGAGGCGGGTGCATAAGCCGGGTAAACACGCACCAGCCGAGCCCTGCATAGCTGCTCCCCATAACGCACAACATGGGCAGCGTGCGAGGAGCGCCCCCCCAGGCATGTTTGACCCGAGAAAAACACCATGGGATGGGAAGCCAGTTCAACTGACGAGCAGGACCTGAAGCAACACTGGCCCACTTGTCATCGGGCCAGCATAGGCGTGGGCGGAAAACCAAGGTATATATGCATTAGCCAAACCTCCACAACGAGCCCACGACACGAGCACGCGGCTGCGCGCGCACCCAAAAATTGGCTACCCAGCCAACCAGAGTCGGCCCGACCCCATAAGTCATTGCCCACTCAAAACTGACCGCGTGGTGAAAACGACAACCCTTATTTTCACCAATGATCCAATGGCCAGCAGCGAAAAAAGGACAACATTGACCAGGATCGAATGGCAATCGAAGGAAGCGATCGGGGGAGCCTTCTCCATGCGAGTTGCCCAGCCTCATTATTGTTTTAAATGATTCCACTATTTCTGAAGAGGTTCCAATTGATTATGAGAACAAAGTTGCTATCTATGATGATTATTGTGATGACTTCTATGCTATAAAGAATAATGATATCCATGAAACTTGTCATCATGGTTTTAATTTTCAATTGGATTATGCCTCACATGATAGTTATTTCGTTAAGTTTGTTCCCACTACTATTGATGAGAAGAAATTCTCTTATGTGGAGAGTAATAAAAATTCTATGCTTGTGCATCATGAAAAGAGTGCTTTATGTGATGGTTATATTGTTGAATTCATTCATGATGCTACTGAAATTTATTATGAGGAAGGAATATATGCTTGTATGAATTGCAATAATATCAAGTTTCCTCTCTATGTGCTTAAAGTTTTGAAGTTATGCTTGTTTTGCCTTCCTATACTAGTTGATTATTGTTCCCATAAGTTGTTTTCTCATAGAATCCCTATGCATAGGAAGTGGGTTAGACTTAAATGTGCTAGTAATATTCTTCATGATGCTCTCTTTATGATTCAATTCTTATCTTTTACGTGAGCATCATTGAAATTATCATGCCTAGCTAGGGGCGTTAAACGATAGCGCTTGTTGGGAGGCAACCCAATTTTATTTTTGTTTCTTGCTTTTCGTTCCTGTTTAGTAATAAATTAATCATCTATCCTCTTTTATGATTGTGTTTTTTATGTTTTAATCAGTGTTTGTGCCAAGTAAAGCCTTTTGGATCTTCTTGGGTGATTGCTATTTGATCTTGCTGTAAAAAAACAAAAAGTATGCGCTCACGAGAATAATTTTCATTTTTACCAGAGAGCGATAAAATACCAATTCCACTTGCAGTAGATTAATAAAAAAATTGCCTAGGACTTCCTAATTTCTCAGGATTTTTGGAGTTACAGAAGTATTCGAAACCTACATATTACTACAGACTGTTTTGTTTTTGACAGATTCTGTTTTCTATGTGTTGTTTGCTTATTTTGATGAATCTATGAGTAGTATCGGAGGGTATGAACCACAGAGAAGTTGGAATACAGTAGATATTACACCAATATTAATTTGGAATGAGTTCACAACAATACCTAAGTGGTGGTTTTATTTTCTTATACTAACGGAGCTTACGAGTTTTCTGTTAAGTTTTGTGTTGTGAAGTTTTCAAGTTTTGGGTAAAGATTCGATGGACCATGGAATAAGGAGTGGAAAGAGCCTAAGCTTGGGGATGCCCAAGGCACCCCAAGGTAATATTCAAGTACAACTGTCGATGTCAAAACCGCAGATCTCGGGTAGGGGGTCCCGAACTGTGCGTCTAAGGCGGATGGTAACAGGAGGCAGGGGACACGATGTTTACCCAGGTTCGGGCCCTCTTGATGGAGGTAATACCCTACGTCCTGCTTGATTGTTCTTGATGATATGAGTATTACAAGAGTTGATCTACCACGAGATCGTAGAGGCTAAACCCTATAAGCTAGCCTATGGTATGATTATATGTTGTCCTACGGACAAAACCCTCCAGTTTATATAGACACCGGAGGGGGCTAGGGTTACACAGAGTCGGTTACAAGGGAGGAGATCTACATATCCGTATTGCCTAGCTTTCCTTCCACGCCAAGGAGAGTCCCATCCGGACACGGGACGAAGTCTTCAATCTTGTATCTTCATAGTCCAACAGTCCGACCAAAGGATATAGTCCGGCTATCCGGAGACCCCCTAATCCAGGACTCCCTCAGTAGCCCCTGAACCAGGCTTCAATGACGATGAGTCCGGCGCGCAGTATTGTCTTCAACATTGCAAGGCGGGTTCCTCCTTCGAATACTTCATGGAAGATTTTGAACACAAGGATAGTGTCCGGCTCTGCAAAACAAGTTCCACATACCACCGTAGAGAGAATAATATTTCCACAAATTTAATCCGCTGACACGTTTTGACAGCATGGCATCACGCCATGGCCCGGTCATTATTCGAACCGATTTTCTCAACCAGCACCGCACTTATCGTGAGGTGGTTTTCTTGACACGTCTTGTCAAAGCAGAGATCGTGTTCCCCTTATTACGGGATTCTCATCAATACGGACGTGGGTAACCCAACCGCACCATCAATTATGGCGTTTGGGGAATAAGCGATTTTACCAGGCAAGTGGGGAGGCGCATCGCCTCTTCCACCCTTATAAAGGGATTATGATTCACTCTTTTCACCCACACCTTCTTCCTCCTTGCTTACCCATTCTCGCACACTCAAGCTCCAGCGCCCAAGTTCGTGTCTTTCTTCTCAAACCACTCCAAGCATGTCCGGAGCGGGAGGCAAGTGGATGGTCTCCTCCGTCACGGAGGAGAACATCACAAAGTTACGGGAAGCCGGATATCTGGCCGCGAATATCGCGCACCGGTTGCCAGATGCAGGGCAGATCATCCCTACGCCCGAACCCCATGAGAGGGTAGTTTTTCTTACCCACTTCGTCCGCGGACTGGGATTTCCTCTCCACCCGTTTGTCCGCGGGCTCATGTTCTACTATGGGCTGGATTTTCATGATCTGGCCCCCAATTTCATCCTCAACATTCAGCGTTTATCGTCGTGTGCGAGGCCTTCCTCCGCATAAGGCCCCATTTCAGCCTGTGGCTGGAAACCTTCAATGTCAAACCGAAGGTGGTGGTTGGCCAGCAAGCAGAGTGCGGAGGTGCCATGGTGGGCAAAATGCCTAACGTCACCTGGCTCGAAGGCTCCTACGTGGAGACCATAAAGGGGTGGCAATCGGGGTGGTTCTACATCACCGAGCCACGCGACACCAACTGGGTGGCGACCCCCAAATTTCGACCCGGAATCCCTACGCAGCTCACTTATTGGAAAGAGAAGGGCCTGTCCTGGGGTTCTTCGGTAGAGCTGACCGGACTCCAGACCTGCATCAGGAACATGATGAGCAAGAAAATCAAGCTCGTCAACATGGTCCAGGTCATGCTCTTCCGCCGGATTCTCCCGTGTCAATGACGGGCATTCAATTTGTGGGAGTTCGACCCGGCCCAGCACCAGACGCTGCGAGAGCTCTATGACACGACGCACAAGGACATCTGGAGGGTGCTGTTCAAGGGCGCCGAGGTACCTCCTTCCCTCACCGAGGACCGCGGACTCAGCGCAAAGCGCCGTGCCAATCCGGTAAGTTTTGATATCTCACAGGGTATTTATTTGCCCTAGTTAAATCATGTGCGGGATCTAAGCTTCCATGCCATTAACAGGACTGGATAAAGACATCGGAGGAGCTCGATTGCCCAGCCCCCCTGCCTGAAGATCCTGCAGATGATCTCCTAACAGAGATGCTGGCTCCGACACCTTACGAGGTGCCGGCGAAGAAAACCAAGAAGAAGGCCACGGGGACCCGAAAGGGTCTCCGGCGCAAGGTTGTATCGGACTCGTCGTCCGATGACTCTGACGCACCCTCCTCCCATGAAAACGAGGAGGGGGAGGAGGAAAGTTCTCCCCCCAGCTGGGGGAGACAAGAAAAGGAAGGCCGACCCAACCGGGGAGGCCGAAGGGTCCAAGGAGGGAAGGACCCTCCCTCTGGATTGCTCCACTACGGCCGCCTACAACGGCGACGAGTGGCTACCCAGGGTCAAGCCCTGGCGAAGTCATAAGTATCCGGACACCATAGTAATTCATGGTATGTTTTATTGCACTGCTTCTCCTCATGCCGAACATGATTTTGCAGTCCGTCCCGAGATCATCTCGACGTATCTTCGTCGAGCGGTTCATTGGACTCGTCGGATATGAACAACGGTTCTCTTCCGACCACCTCCACCCCTCGCCCTATGGACAACGTTGAGGTGTTGTCTCGAAAGGCACCGAGCCGAGGGGAGGTGGTCCTGGGGGCGCCTCGAGGTGACCTCCTGGACCCTGGGCGCAAAGGGAGCAAAACTCCCACGGGTTCCGAGTTCGGCCCCAGCCGAACACTGCGCCGGAACCTTCGATGGTTCCGAACTCCGGCAGGCAATCCCCCGTTAAGGGGGGCCAGCTGCCCGCGCCGGTGTCTTCTGTCCATCCAGAGGCACCGGACAACTTGCTGGAAGCGCTTCGCGGCGCTTCCATCGACGAAGAGCACCGCACTATCATGAGTGTGGTGATCGAGAAAGTTCAGTCTGCCAAAAACGGACCGACCGAAGCTTGCGCCAGCCTCCTAATAGGCTTTGAGGTAAGCAATCAAAATATAAGAAAATATTACCGCATACATAGTAGCCCCTGATGCTATGTTCGGCGTTCGAGAAGAAAGGCCAAATAGAGGATCAAATGATGACTCAGGAGTCTAATCAGAATATATCTATGTGTATGTGCATGCTTCACTGCTGGCTGCTGCCGCACGTACTGCGGAGGTCTCTGCACTGAAACAGGACCTGGAGCGGTCCGAGAACGAGCTCAGCCTTACCAGGAGGCAGCTCGAGGAGAGCAAAGGTAAGCAATACCTTGTCTACGCTTTTAAAAAGAAGTTCGGTTTTAAAATAATAGGATCATCATGAATTTGCCAGGGGCCACGACCGAGGTGGCGACCCTAAAGAAGGCGCTGTCCGAGGCCGAAGACAAAGCGGCCAAGGAGCGCATCGAGCGGGAGAAGCAAGAAGCCTGAGTGGGCGAGGTGCAGCAAGAGCTCGAGGCTCTCACCAAAAAACACGAGTCCTTGGAGCTTGACTTTAAGAAACGAGAGTCAGAGATCGCGCAGGCGCTTGAAAGCGCCCGGAGCGCCAAGGCTGAAGCCCACAAGGCCCTCCAAGAGATTGATGCGGTGAAGAAGATAGCAGCGGGTAAGGCATTCATTATGCAAAGCAAGCATGTGAAGGAAACTTTCCTTTTTCTTACCTGAGTTCGGAGCTCTTCAGGAGCGTTCGCAGATCTTCCCCACAGTGTACTGGATGCCGCGGAGTATTACCGAGCTGAGGAGGGGAGCTTGACCGAAAATTTGTTCTGGTCTCAGTATACTGGGACCGAACACCCAATGCCCTTGAGCGACCAGCTGAAGCAACTGGTCGAGCTTCACAAGGCGGCCGAACAGGCCATGAGGGGCCTTATAGTCCGGATGTGGCCTGGCGAGCCCCTGTCCGGCAGCTACTTCGGTCTGGTGAGGCGGTTTGTGGAGGCCTGCCCACATCTTGAAGTCATAAAGCGGTCCGTCTGCATCGAGGATGCGCGCAGGGCTTTTGCCCGGGCGAGGGTGCACTGGGCGAAGCTTGACACCGTGAAGCTGGTGAAGGAGGGGCCGCCGGAGGGCAAGCAGCATCGCTTCCCCGAGATGTATTATGAGAGTGTCCTGAAGGGTTCCCGCCTTGTAGCGGATGAATGTGCCAGGGATGTAATTTTTGAATGAACATGCTTATGTGATCCTGTAATGTGAAACAAGTTCACCTGCGCTATGCAACGCTTTTTTTGAATTTAAAATATTACCTTCTGTGTGTCCGTTTATAAAATCTGAGAGTTGGCCAGTCGTCGGCTTCTGCCCCCATGTAACTAGTACCGGGGTGTTCGGGATAAACCTGAGCACTCTTTACCCCAATTTTGGGTCCTTCAAGGGAGGTGTTCAGCACAACGAACCAGGCAATCAGACTATAAGGCATTATCACTCTCACTTAGCCATAGAAGTCTACAATTTAAATTTTGGCGAAGCCCCTAGTATTCGGAAGGCCGAATTTGGGCCGCTATACACGCCTAAGCCGGGCAAGGCCGACTCCTCGCCCGAAGCGGAAAAAGTCTTTAAGGACTTGAGACCTCTCGAACAGTGACCAGTCTCTCGCCTTATCATGACAGTCAGTTTTCAGCTTTCTCTACTGAGGTGCTCATCCGAAAGAACCGGGACACAATCGCAGTAGTTCTCCCACCACTACCTTAGCCGATATAGAGGAACGTAAGGTACCAAAGCATGGGAGCCGGGCAAACCCAACTATTGACCCAAGACATGATTCGGAGCTGATGCATATAATGCTATAATTTCGGGGTGCCGCACTGTCAAAAGTGTTCGGACTTCTCGCGCCGTATTATGGGGTAAACGAAAGCCCCTGGCGTACTGACCGTACCCGAATATGCGGGTGCGGATTGTCGTGAATGGACATATAAGAAAAAAGGGGATGAATAATGCAATAATAGACTAATGTTGTACATTGTTATTTAAATAATACGTCGAAGCGTATTGGTAAAAGTAGTGCAGTAAGCAGAAAGTGGGACTATTTGACATGTCCTATCCAAGGGCAAGTTGTGTATGGATAGTAGAAAGCGGGTATATCGATTAATATTAGAGACCACCTGAGGGTTCCAGTGTACATCTTAGCTTCTTGCCGCCTTGGTTGTTCCTTCCCGTAATGTGTCCGGCAATCGTACTGCCGGAAAGGGTTTCCAGAGAGTTAGGCCCTGAAAGAGAAAAGAAAATGATAAAGGTATACAGCCCCTAGGGCGGTTAAGCCGCATTGCGGGACGTGCCCTGATCGTGCCCCCGCCTATGTCCATGGTATTTTCAGTGCGTAATTATGTACGCGCGGCACGGATTTCATCGCTTGACTGGGACTAGGACGGGGACTGAAATGCTAGGCGAGCTCTGAACGCGCCATGCGATCCTGTTGCAGTTTACTTCGGACTCGCTTGAAGGTGTCCGGGGGCTGTATCGCCGAATTAGTGGTTTGCCTTAAAAGGCTGCTTTGTGCTTCTGCTGCAAGGGCCGTAGTGTGCTCTTCCATGCGGAGCAAGCATTCTGTGTTTCCGTTTACTGTTATGACCCCCTAGGTCCTGGCATCTTGATCTTGAGGTATGCGTAATGCGGTACTGCATTAAATTTTGCAAATGTTGTTCGTCCGAGCAGTGCGTGATAGCCACTACGAAACGGGACGATATCCAAGATTTACTCCTCGCTTCGGAAGTTGTCCGGTGATCCGAAGACCACTTCCAGTGTGATTGAGCCCATGCAATGGGCCTCTACACCTGGGATGATGCCCTAAAAGGTGGTTTTGGTGGGTTTGATCCTCGAGGGATCGATACCCATTTTTCGCACTATGTCCTGATAGAGCAGGTTTAGGCTGCTGCCGCTGTCCATAAGGACTCGAGTGAGGGGAAATCCGTCGATGATGGGGTCTAGGACCAGTGCGGCGGATCCGCCATGATGGATACTGGTGGGGTGGTCCCTGCGATCAAAGGTGATTGGACAAGCGGACCATGGGTTGAACTTTGGGGCGAGGGGCTCCATCGCATAGACGTCCCTTAGTGCACGCTTCCGCTCCCTCTTGGGAATGTGGGTTGCGTATATCATGTTCACCGTCTTCATTTGTGGGGGAAACCCCTTCTGTCCTCCCGTGTTCGGCGGCCGGGGCTCCTCCTTGTCATCACTATGCAGCCTCTTGTCCTTGTTTTCGGCATTTAACTTGCCGACCTGCTTGAACACCCAGCATTGTTTGTTGGTGTGATTGGCTGGCTTGTCGGGGTGCCGTGGATTTGACACGAGCGATCCAGTATGCGATCCAAACTGGATGGAGCCGGAGTACTTCTTTTGAATTGCTTTTCCACTGACCGGATCTAGAGCCTCTGAATCCGGCATTAACTGTTGTATCATCGTTGTTATCACCGTTGTTGCGGTGCTTTGGTCTGTTACGATGTGGTCTGCCGTTGGCATCTTTGGTATCCGAAGTGCCCAGATTCCTTGATGTGTTATTGCTGTGAGCCAGCCAGCTATCCTCGCCCGCGCAAAAGCGGGTCATGAGTGTCGTGAGGGCTGCCATAGACTTTGGCTTCTCCTGGCCAAGGTGGCGGGCAAGCCACTCATCGTGGATGTTATGCTTGAATGCCGCTAGGGCCTCTGCATCCAGACAGTTGACAATTTGGTTTTTCTTCGTCAGGAACCATGTCCAGAATTGCCTGGCCGATTCCCCTGGCTACTGAGTTATATGGCTCAAGTCATCTGCATCCGGTGGTCGCACATAAGTGCCCTGGAAGTTGTCAAGGAATGCGTCTTCCAAATCCTCCCAACTACCGACGGAGTCTGCTGGCAAGCTATTCAGCCAATGCCGAGCTGGTCCTTTGAGTTTTAGTGGGAGGTACTTGATGGCATGTAGATTGTCACCGCAAGCCATGTGGATGTGAAGGAGGAAATCCTCGATCTATACAGCGGGATCTGTTGTACCATCATACGATTCGATATTAACGGGTTTAAAACCCTCCGGGAATTCGTGATCCATAACTTCATCAGTGAAGCATAGGGGGTGTGCGGCGCCTCTATGCCGGGCTATATCACGACGTAGTTCATATGAGTCTTGTCTGCTGTATTCGGCCCGGCCGGATATGCATTTGGTGTATCCGGCGCGACGATCATCGTCCCGTGTTGGCGCGCGTGCACGTGACCCGTATATTGACCTTGCAAGTTTTGCCCTGCTGTCCAATACGTCTCGCAGGTCCCGTCTGTTGCCCCGGGCCTTGGTATTTTTGATTGAGTGGCGGCGGGGTGCAGGCTGAACTTCAGGCTGAAACGCCTCTCTGGCTCGGCCACGCGGTGGCCGGCCAGCTGCATCGTACACTGGTGATGGAGGTTTCAATGCTTCCTCCTCGAGGTGAGGTAGCAACCTGCGTTTTGGGTAACTCTTGGAGGGGCGCTCGAGTTCGTATTCCTCGGCCGCAAGGACTTCGATCCATCTGTCTACTAGCAAGTATTGATCAGCTTGAAGCTGTTGTTGCTTTTTCTTCAGGCTATTTGCTGTGGCCATAAGCCGGCGCTTGAAGCGCTCCTGCTCGATGGGATCCTCAGGTATGATAAATTCATCGTCGCCGAGGCTCACCTCATCTTCGGAGAGGGGCATATAATTTCCTATTCTGGTTTTCCATTTGTCGCCTGCTCTGGAGGGCTAGCGTGTTCATCTTCCCGCTCTACATCGTGCTGGAGGGGATTGTGGTTGTCTTCGGCACTATCTGGAGTGTTATTATCTCCTGTGCCGGTATCACTACTTTTGCTGTGGCGGGACTTAGAGCGGCGCCGCTGACGTCGGCGCTTGGGTTGCTTCTTGGAGGGGTTATCCTCCACTGTCTCGTCGCCATTGCCTTCTTTGGGGGTGTCCACCATGTATATATATCATATGATGAGGTGGCGGTCCAGCACCCTGTGGGCAGTGGTTCCTGTTCGTCTCCTGCATCGTCGTCCATACCGTCGATGTCTTCGGAGTCGAAGTTGAGCATGTCAGTTAAATCGTCGACAGTGGCTACCAAGTGGGTGGTGGGTGGGCAGCAAATTTCTTCATCGTCTGCATCCCATTCTAGCCGGGCATAGTTCGGCCAAGGCTCCCCCGACAAGGAGAGAGACCTTAACAAATTTAGCACATCGCCGAAAGGCGAGTGCCGAAAGATATCCGCGGAGGTGAACTCCATGATCGGCGCCCAGTCGGATTCGATGGGCACGGATGCAGGCGGCTTGGAGTCCGTGGCCGGAGACGAGTCCAGTGGTTTGGCGACACGGCTCTCGTAAGGGGTGAAGTCAGTATCCGGCTCCATCGCCACTGAGAGTGCGGCCTCCATGGAGGGGTCTATCCCTCCGCTCTCGGATGGCGCAATTTGCTCCGAATTGACGGCCGGAGTAGCAGATGCGATCTCCCAAACACTGTCCGATGGCAGAGTTACGTCGTGCTCGTCGTGACTATGCGGCGCCCCTAACACGGGCTCGAATCCATCAAAGATCAAGTCTCCGCGGATGTCGGCAGTGTAGTTTAAGTTTCCGAATCTGACCTGATGGCCAGGGGCGTAGCTCTCGATCTGCTCCAGATGGCCAAGCGAATTGGCCCGCGGTGCGAAGCCACTGAATACAAAGATTGGTCTGCGGAGGAAAACCTCACCCTGGACCGCATCGCTACCGATGATTGAAAGAGCCATCAAGCCTTACGGTGACGACACAGTGGAACTCTCAATGAAAGCACCAATGTCGGTGTCAAAACCGGCGGATCTCGGGTAGGGGGTCTCGAACTGTGCATCTAAGGCGGATGGTAACAGGAGGCAGGGGACACGATGTTTACCCAGGTTCAGGCCCTCTTGATGGAGGTAATACCCTACGTCCTTCTTGATTGTTCTTGATGATATGAGTATTACAAGAGTTGATCTACCACGAGATCGTAGAGGCTACACCCTAGAAGCTACCCTATGGTATGATTGTATGTTGTCCTACGGACTAAATCCTCCAGTTTATATAGACACCGGAGGGGGCTAGGGTTACACAGAGTCGGTTACAAGGGAGGAGATCTACATATCCGTATTGCCTAGCTTGCCTTCCACGCCAAGGAGAGTCCCATCTGGACACAGGACGAAGTCTTCAATCTTGTATCTTCATAGTCCAATAGTCCGGCCAAAGGATATAGTCCGGCTGTCCAGAGACCCCCTAATCCAGGACTCCTTCAACAACCAAGAGCCTAAGCTTGGGGATGCCCCGGAAGGCATCCCCTACTTCGTCTTCGTTCATCGGTAACTTTACTTGGAGCTGTTCTTCTTTAGGTTCCTGTTTTTCTTTTTTTCTTTTCCTCATCTTGAGGAAGCATTGTTTTGTTCCTGCTTTTTTATTTAATAAAATGCTGTGGGGTGTAAGCCCTGCAGTCTTCAAGGTTCAAAAAACTTTACTTGGAGCTATATTTTTATTCACTACATGATGTGTGTTTTACTTGGAGCGTCATTTTATTTTATTTAGTTTTGCTTGCTATTTGAATAAAATACCAAGATCTGAAATTATTAAATGTTAGAGAGTCTTCACATAGTTGCATAATTATTCGACTACTCCACTTCACTTATATCTTTTGGAGTAGTTTGTCATTTGCTCTAGTGCTTCACTTACATCTTTCTAGAGCACGGCGGTGGTTTTATTTTAAAGAAATAGATCAACTCTCGTGCTTCACTTATATTATCTTGAGAGTCTTTAGAACAACATGGTAGTTTGCTTTGGTTATGAAACTAGTCCTAATATGATGGGCATCCAAGATGGGTATACTAAGATAAGTTTGATACTTGATGATTGTTTTGAGATATGAAGATGGTGATATTAGAGTCATGCTAGTTGAGTAGTTGTGAATTTGAGAAATACTTGTGTTAAAGTTTGTGATTCGCGTAGCATGCACGTATGGTGAACCGTTATGCGATGAAGTCGGAGCATGATTTATTTATTGATTGTCTTCCTTATGAGTGGCGGTCGGGGACAAGCGATGGTCTTTTCCTACCAAACTATCCCCCTAGGAGCATGCGCATAGTACTTTGTTTTGATAACTAATAGATTTTTGCAATAAGTATGTGAGTTCTTTATAACTAATGTTGAGTCCATGGATTATATGCACTCTCACCCTTCCACCATTGCTAGCCTCCCTAATACCGCACAACTTTCGCCGGTACCATAAACCCACCATATACCTTCCTCAAAACAGCCACCATACCTACCTATTATGGCATTTCCATAGCCATTCCGAGATATATTGCCATGCAACTTTCCACCGTTCTGTTTTCTATGACACGCTTCATCATTGTCATATTGCTTTGCATGATCATGTAGTTGACATCGTATTTGTGGCAAAGCCACCATTCATAATTTTTTTCATACATGTCACTCTTGATTCATTGCATATCCCGGTACACCGCCGGAGGCATTCACATAGAGTCATATTTTGTTCTAAGTATCGACTTGTAATTCTTGAGTTGTAAGTAAATAAAAGTGTGATGATCATCATTATTAGAGCATTGTCCCAGTGAGGAAAGGATGATGGAGACTATGATTCCCCCACAAGTCGGGATGAGACTCCGGACGAAAAAAGAGAAAGGCCATAAAAAAAGAGAAGGCCCAAAAATATGAGAGAAAAAGAGAGAAGGGACAATGCTACTATCCTTTTTCCACACTTGTGCTTCAAAGTAGCACCATGATCTTCATGATAGGGTCTCCTATGTTGTCACCTTCATAAACTAGTGGGAATTTTACATTATAGAACTTGGCTTGTATATTCCAATGATGGGCTTCCTCAAAATTGCCCTAGGTCTTCATGAGCAAGCAAGTTGGATGCACACCCACTTAGTTTGTTTTGTTGAGCTTTCATACACTTATAGCTCTAGTGCATCCGTTGCATTGCAATCCCTACTCACTCACATTGATATCTATTGATGGGCATCTCCATCGCCCGTTGATACGCCTAGTTGATGTGAGACTATCTTCTCCTTTTTGTCTTCTCCACAACCACCATTCTATTCCACCATAGTGCTATATCCATGGTTCACGCTCATATATTGCGTGAAGATTGAAAAAGTTTGAGAACATCAAAAGTATGAAACAATTTCTTGGCTTGTCATCGGGGTTGTGCATGATTTAAATATTTTGTGTGATGAAGATAGAGCATAGCCAGACTATATGATTTTGTAGGGATAACTCTTTTTGGCCATGTTATTTTGAGAAGACATAATTGCTTTGTTAGTATGCTTGAAGTATTATTATTTTTATGTCAATATTAAACTTTTGTTTTGAATCTTATGGATCAGAATATTCTTGCCACAATAAAGAGAACTACATGGATAAATATGTTAGGTAGCATTCCACATCAAAAATTCTGTTTTTATCATTTACCTACTCAAGGACGAGCAGGAATTAAGCTTGGGGATGCTTGATACATCTCCAACGTATCTATAATTTTTTATTGTTCCATGATATTATATTATCAACCTTGGATATTTTATATGCATTTATATGCTATTTTATATGATTTTTGGGACTAACCTATTAACCTAGAGCCTAGTGTCAGTTTCTGTTTTTTTCCTTGTTTTGAGTACCGCAGAAAAGGAAAATCAAACAGAGTCTAATTGACCTGAAACTTCACAGAACTTATTTTTGGAACGAAAGCAATCCAGGAGACTTGGAGTAGACGTTAGGGAAGCTTCGAGGGAGGCATGAGGCAGGGTGGCGCGCCCTACCCCCTGGGCGCGCCGCCCACCCTCGTGGCCCCTCGTGGCTCCCCTGACTGACTTCTTTCGCCTATATATGTCCATATACCCTAAAAACATCGAGGAGCAGAATAGATCGGGAGTTCCGCCGCCAGAAGCCTCAGTAGCCACCGAAAACTAATCTAGACTCCTTCTGGCACTCTGCCTGAGGGGGGAATCCCTCTCCGGTGGCCATCTTCATCATCCCAGCGCTCTACATGACGAGGAGGGAGTAGTTATCCCTCGGGGCTGAGGGTATGTACCAGTAGCTATGTGTTTGATCTCTCTCTCTCTCTCTCTCTCTCGTGTTCTTGAGGTGATACGATCTTGATGTATCGCGAGCTTTGCTATTATAGTTGGATCTTATGATGGTTCTCCCCTTCTACTCTCTTGTGATGAATTAAGTTTTCCCTTTGAAGTTATCTTATCGGATTGAGTCTTTGAGGATTTGAGAACACTTCATGTATGTCTTGCACGTGCTTATCTGTGGTGACAATGGGATATGATGTGATCCACTTGATGTATGTTTTGGTGATTAATTTGCGAGTTCCATGACCTCGTGAACTTATGCATAGGGGTTGGCACATGTTTTCGTCTTGACTCTCCGGTAGAAACTTTGGGGCACTCTTTGAAGTACTTTGTGTTGGTTGAATAGATGAATCTGAGATTGTGTGATGCATATCGTATAATCATACCCACGGATACTTGAGGTGACATTGGAGTATCTAGGTGACATTAGGGTTTTGGTTGATTTGTGTCTTAAGGTGTTATTCTAGTACGAACTCTATGATAGATTGAACGGAAAGAATAGCTTCGTGTTATTTTACTACGGACTCTTGAATAGATCGATGTCGGTGTCAAAACTGGCGGATCTCGGGTAAGAGGTCTCGAACTATGCGTCTAGGCCGGATGGTAACAGGAGGCAGGGGACACAATGTTTTATCCAGGTTCGGGCCCTCTTGATGGAGGTAAAACCCTACGTCCTGCTTGATTGATATTGATGATATGGGTAGTACAAGAGCAGATCTACCACGAGATCAGAGAGGCTAAACCCTAGAAGCTAGCCTATGGTATGATTGTATGTTATGGTTGTTGTCCTACGGACTAAAACCCTTCGGTTTATATAGACACCGGAGAGGGTTAGGGTTACATAAGGTCGGTTACAAAGGAGGAGATATCCATATCCATATTGCCTAGCTTGCCTTCCACGCCAAGTAGAGTCCCATCTGGACACGATACGAAGTCTTCAATCTTGTATCTTCATAGTCTAACAGTCCGGCCATTGGAGATAGTCCGGCTGTCCGGAGACCCCCTAATCCAGGACTCCCTCAATCGATCAGAAAGGATAACTTTGAGGTGGTTTCGTACCCTACAATAATATCTTCGTTTGTTCTCCACTATTAGTGACTTTGGAGTGACTCTTTGTTGCATGTTGAGTGATAGTTATATGATCCAATTGTGTTATTATTGTTGAGAGAACTTGCACTAGTGAAAGTATGAACCCTAGGCCTTGTTTACGAGCATTGCAATACCGTTTGTGCTCACTTTTACCATTAGTTACCTTGCTGTTTTTATATTTCAGATTACAAAAACCTATATCTACCATCCATATTGCCCTTGTATCACCATCTCTTCGCTGAACTAGTGCACCTACACAATTTACCATTGTATTGGGTGTGTTGGGGACACAAGAGACTCTTTGTTATTTGGTTGCAGGGTTATTTGAGAGAGACCATCTTCATCCTATGCCTCCCATGGATTGATAAACCTTAGGTCATCCACTTGAGGGAAATTTGCTACTGTCCTACAAACCTCTGCACTTGGAGGCCCAACAACGTCTACAAGAAGAAGGTTGTGTAGTAGACATCAATACTTAATAACAGCATGGTCACAATATAAGGTCTAAACTTGTCACAAGCAAACACCACCGCTAAGAATTCTTTTTCAGTAGTAGCATAGTTCCTTTGAGCACCGTCTAGAGTTTTACTAGCATAATGAATAACATTAAGTTTCTTATCAACTCTTTGTCCTAGAACAACACCAACAACATAATCACTAGCATCACACATAATTTCAAAAGGCAAGTTCCAATCAGGTGGTTGAACAATAGGTGCACAAATTAAGGCTTTCTTGAGTGTTTCAAAGGCTTCTAAACAATCATCATCAAAAACAAAGGGAATATCCTTTTGCAAGAGACTAGTGGGAGGCCTAGAAATTTTAGAAAAGTCTTTGATAAATCTCCTATCGAAACTAGCATGACCTAAGAGACTACGAATACCTTTTATATCTTTAGGACATGGCATTTTGTCAATTGCATCAACCTTAGCTTGGTCCACTTCAATACCTCTTTCGGAAATTTTATGACCCAAGACAATGCCTTCATAACCATAAAGTGGCACTTCTCCCAATTCAAGACAAGATTTGTTTGTTCACATCTCTGCAAAACTCGATCAAGATTGCTTAAACAATCATCAAAAGACTTCCCATAAACAGAAAAGTCATCCATGAAAACCTCAACAATCTTTTCACAAAAGTTAGAGAATATAACATTCATACATCTTTGAAAGGTAGCAGGTGCATTACATAAACCAAAAGGCATACGTCTATAGCATAGGTTCCAAAAGGACAAGTAAAAGTGGTCTTTTCTTGATCAGGTTAAGAAACAGGTATTTGTGAAAAGCCAGAATATCCATCAAGGAAGCAAAAATGTATGTGCCTAGATAATATTTCAAGCATTTGATCAATAGAAAGCAAAGGGTGATGCTCTTTTCTAGCTGCTTTGTTTAATTTTCTAAAATATATTACCATTCTATAACCTGTAACAATATTTTGTGGAATAAGTTCATCTTGGGGAGCACAGTATTTTTTTGCCTACGATCACGCAAGATCTATCTAGGAGATGCATAGCAATTAGAGGGGAGAGTGTGTCTACGTAGCCTCGTAGACTAAAAGTGGAAGCGTTTAGTAACACGGTTGATGTAGTCGAACGTCTTCACGATCCAACCGATCCAAGTACCGAACGCACGGCACCTCCGCGATCAACACACATTCAGCTCGATGACGTCCCTCAAACTCTTGATCTAGTTGAGCCCGAGGGAGAGTTCCGTAAGCGCGATGGCGTGGTGACGGTGATGATGAAGTTATCGACGCAGCACTTCACCTAAGCACTACAACGATATGACCGAGGTGTGTAACTATGGAGGGGGGCATCGCACATGGCTAAAAGATCAACTTGTGTGTTCTAGGGGTGCCCCCTTGCCCCCATATATAAAGGAGGGAGGGGGGAGGCTGGCCCTAGGGGCGTGCCCAAGGAGAGGGAGTCCTACTAGGACTACTAGTCCTAGTAGGATTCCTCCACAAGGAAGAGAGGGGGCAGGAAGGAGAGGGAGAGGGAGTAGGAAAGGGGGGCGCCCCCCTTCCCTTGTCCAATTCAGACTGCAAGGGGGGGGGCGACCTGCCCTGGCTGCCCTCCTCTCTCTCCAATAAGGCCCATGGTGGCCCATTAGTTCCCCTGGGGGGTTCCGGTAACCCCTTCGACACTCCATTTTTACCCGAAACTATCCGGAGCAATTCTGGTGTCCGAATAACAAGGTCCAATATGTCAATCTTTATGTCTCGACCATTTCAAGACTCCTTGTCATGTCCGTGATCACATCCGGGACTCCAAACAAACTTCGGTACATCAAATCACATAATTCATAATACAAATCGTCATCGAATGTTAAGTGTGCGGACCCTACGGTTTCGAGAACTATGTAGACATGACCGCGACACATCTTCACTCAATAACCAATAGCGTAACCTAGATGCTCATATTGGCTCCTACATATTCTACGAAGATCTTTATCGGTCAAAATGCATAACAAGATACGTTGTTCCCTTTGTCATCGGTATGTTACTTGCCCGAGATTCGATCGTCGGTATCATCATACCTAGTTCAATCTCGTCACTGGAAAGTCTCTTTACTCCTTCCATAATGCATCATCCCGTAACTAACTCATTAGTCACATTGCTTGCAAGGCTTATAGTGATGTGCATTACCGAGAGGGCCCAGAGATACCTCTCCGATACACGGAGTGACAAATCCTAATCTCGATCTATGCCAACTCAACAAACACCATAGGAGACACCTGTAGAGCATCTTTATAATCACCCAATTACGTTGTGACATTTGATACCACACTAAGTGTTCCTCCGGTATTCGGGAGTTGCATAAAATCATAGTCATAGGAACATATATAAGTCATGAAGAAAGCAATAGCAATAAACTAAACGATCATAGTGCTAAGCTAACGGATGGGTCTTGTCCATCACATCATTCTCTAACGATGTGATCTCGTTCATCAAATGACAACACATGTCTATGGTTAGGAAACTTAACCATGTTTCATTAACGAGCTAGTCTAGTAGAGGCATACTAGGGACACTCTGTTTGTCTATGTATTCACACATGTTCTAAGTTTCTGGTTAATACAATTCTAGCATGAATAATAATAATTTATCATGATATAAGGAAATATAAACAACAACTTTATTATTGCCTCTAGGGCATATTTCCTTAAGCCTCCCACTTGCACTAGAGTCAATAATCTGGATTACACAGTAATGATTCTAACACCCATGGAGTCTTGGTGCTGATTATCTTTTGCTCGTGAGAGAGACTTAGTCAACGGGTCTGCAACATTCAGATCCGTATGTATCTTGCAAATCTCTATGTCTCCCTCCTTGACTTGATCGCGGATGGAATTGAAGCATCTCTTGATGTGCTTGGTTCTCTTGTGAAATCTGGATTCCTTTGCCAAGGCAATTTCACCAGTATTGTCACAAAAGATTTTCATTGGACCCGATGCACTAGGTATTACACCTAGATCGGATATGAACTCCTTCATCCAGACTCCTTCATTTGATGCTTCCGAAGCAGCTATGTACTTTGCTTCACACGTAGATCCCGCCATGACGCTTTGCTTAGAACTGCACCAACTGACAGCTCCACCATTCAATAAAAAATATGTATCCGGTTTGTGACTTAGAGGCATCCGGATCAGTGTCAAAGCTTGCATCGACGTAACCGTTTACGACGAGCTCTTTGTCACCTCCATAAACAAGAAACATATCCTTAGTCCTTTTTAGGTATTTCAGGATGTTTTTGACCGCTGTCCAGTGATCCACTCCTAGATTTCTTTGGTACCTCCTTGCTAAACTAATAGCAAGGCACACATCAGGTCTGGTACACAGCATAGCCTACATGATAGAACCTATGGCTGAGGCATAGGGAATGACTTTCATTTTCTCTCTATCTTCTGCAGTGGTCGGGCATTGAGTCTCACTCAACTTCACACCTTGTAACACATGCAAGAACCCTTTCTTTGCCTGATCCATTTTGAACTTCTTCAAAACTTTATCAAGGTATGTGCTTTGTGAAAGTCCAATTAAGCGTCTTGATCTATCTCTATAGGCCCAATATATAAGCAACTTCACCGAGGTCTTTCATTGAAAATTTCTTATTCAAGTATCCTTTTATGCAATTCCGAAATTTAGTATAATTTCCGATCAACAATATGTCATCCACATATAATATCAGAAATGCTATGGAGCTCCCACTCACTTTCTTGTAAATACAGGATTCTCCAAAAGTCTGTATAAAACCATATGCTTTGATCACACTATCAAAGCGCATATTCCAACTCCGAGATGCTTGCACCAGTCCATAAATGGATCGCTGGAGCTTGCACACTTTGTTAGCACCTTTAGGATCGCCAAAACCTTCCGGTTGCATCATATACAACTCTTCTTTAAGAAATCCATTAAGGAAAGCAGTTTTGACGTCCATTTGCCAAATTTCATAATCATAAAATGCGGCAATTGCTAACATGATTCAGACAGACTTAAGCATCGCTACAGATGAGAAGGTCTCATTGTAGTCAACTCCTTGAACTTGTCGAAAACCTTTCACAACAAGTCGAGCTTTGTAGACAGTAATATTACCATCAACATCAGTCTTCTTCTTGAAGATCCATTTATTCTCTATGGCTTGCCGATCATCGGGCAAGTCAACCGAAGTCCACACTTTGTTCTCATACATGGATCCCACCTCAGATTTCATGGCCTCAAGCCATTTCACGGAATCTGGGCACATCGTCGCTTCCTCATAGTTCGTAGGTTCGTCATGGTCAAGTAACATGACCTCCAGAACAGGATTACTGTACCACTCTGGTGCGGATCTTGCTCTGGTTGACCTACGAGGTTTGGTAGTAACTTGATCAGAAGTTTCATGATCATCATCATTAGCTTCCTCACTAATTGGTGTAGGAATCACTGGAACTGATTTCCGTGATGAACTACTTCCTAATAAGGGAGAAGGTATAGTTACCTCATCAAGTTCTAGCCACTGCTAGCCCCCCTCTCCCTGGTCCATTTGGCCTAGCTAGCCCCTGCGCCAGCTGGCCTAGCCTTGGCCTATATGGCCCCCTCACCCAGTGACCTAACCGAACCCCTCCCCCACGATCCCCACAACCCCCCTCGCCTGGATCTGGATAGCGGCCCGGCGCACCCCGACCCCGCCGCCTCGTCCCTGCACCCCGTCGCACATCTCCGCCGTCGCCTCCCCGTCTCCTTCCCACGCCGGACCTCCCCGACCTCCTCCCCGACGGCTTACACCGAGCCACGCCGACCCTCTTCCCGTCAACGCCTGTGAGGCCTCCCGTCCTTCCCCGTCTCCCCCTTTTCTCTCTCGTGCCGCGGCCACCGCGCCCCCGACCGGGTCTGGCCACGCCCGCGGTCACCACGCCCCTCCCCTTCGCCCCCGTGCTCTTCTGCTGCTACCTTGGACCGCCGCCCTCCGCTGCTCCCTGCGCACAGCCCACGCTCGCCCACACCGCCCGCGCTCGCCGCCTCTGCCACACATCGCTCTCAGGTGCGTGCCCCTGCCTGCCCGAGCTGCCGCTCCTCCCGCTAGTCGCTGCGGCCAGCCCTGACGGCCTCGCCCAGGCCTCACGCTGCCCTGCCTTCGTCCGCCACTGCCGGCCGCCTCTGCCCTCACTAGCGCGTGCGCTCGCACCACCTGTGCCGCGCACAGCAGTCCCATGCTGCACCCGCTCGCTGTCGTTGCTTGGTCCGGTCCGAGCCCGCCTCGCCGTGGCCTCCCTCCTGCCGCTGCCATCGGCCGTCGCCCACCCCGGCCGCGCCCGCGCCGGCCGGCTGCATCGGCCATGCCGCTCGGCCCCGCTCCAACCGCACCTCATGCCCACTCGCCCGTAACCGCTGCCCGTTAGCCCGTTTGTGGCCTGGGACAATGACACGTGGGCCTAGCCCCAGTAAAACGGAAAACGAATTAAATGAAAAGAAAATAATAATTGTTAAATTAATTAGTTGATTAATTAATCTAATTAAGTTTGCTTAAATTAAATTAAAGTTAATTAATCTGTTAAGTTAGAACTAATTAACATAGCTATCTCCAGTGACTCACAGGGGGGCCCATTGGTCAATTTGACCAGTCAATAGTCAAACTTTGACTACTGACTCAGCCCCTGTCCCACCAGTCAGCCCCAAGTGTACACCTCTAGGCACACTTATGTGTACCCATAGGATTTAACTATTTAAATTTCAAAATAATATTAGTTCTAGAAAATGTATTAAAACTTTGAGAATTAATATAAAATAAATCGTAACTCGGATGAAAATGTTTTGTACATGAAAGTTGCTCAGAACGATGAGATGAATCCGAATACGCAGCCCGTTCGTCCGCCACGCGTCCCTAGCATAGCGAACATGCAACAATCCACCTCCATTTCATCTGCCCGAAAACGTCAAACACCGGGAATACTTTCCCAGATGTTGCCCCCTTCGCCGATATTGCCTACCACTGCGTTAGGGCACACCTAGCGCCGTTACTTGTAATACCATACATCGTCATGCATATGTTTGCATTGTATTAACTGTTTCTTCCCCCTCTTCTCTCTGGTAGACTACGAGACTGATGCCACTGCTGGTGCCCCGATCGACTATTGTGTTGACGACCCCTTCTTGCCAGAGCAACCAGGCAAGCCCCCCCTTGATCACCAGATATCGCCTATTATTCTCTCTACTGCTTGCAGTAGAGTAGTGTAGCATGTTATTGCTTTCCGTTAATCCTATCCCGATGCATAGCCTGTCTTTGCTACTACTGTTGTTACTTTTACCTGCAATCCTAAATGCTTAGTATAGGATGCTAGTATTCCATCACTGGCCCTACATTCTTGTCCGTTTTCCATGCTATACTATCGGGTCGTGATCACTCGGGAGGTGATCACGGGTATATACTTATATACATAATATGTGATACTTGGTGACTAAAGTCGGGTCGGCTTGTAGAGTACCCGCAAGTGATTCTGATGTGGGGGCTGAAGGGATAGGTGGTTCCATCTCGGTAGAGGTGGGCATGGGTTCCCGACGACCCTCGACTGTTACTTTGTGGCGGAGCGACAGGGCAGGTTCAGACCACTTAGGAGAGAGGTGGGCCTGGCCCTGGTCGACGTCCGCGGTTACTTCAAAATAACACGCTTAACGAGATCTTGGTATTTGATCTGAGTCTGGCCATTGGCCTATACGCACTAACCAACTACGCGGGGACATTTATGGGCACTCGATGTCGTGGTATCAGCCGAAGCCTTCTTGACGTCAGCGACTGAGTGGTGCGCACCGGATTGGACTCGAACGCCTGCTCTTGTATTAGGGAGGCTAGGTCTGCTTCCTGCCACCCATGCAACATGCAGGTGTGCAATGGGCGATGGGCCCAGACCCCTGCGCGATAGGATTTAGATCGACGTACTGACCTCTCTACTGTGCCTAGGTGGGGCTGCGACGTGTTGATCTTCCGAGGTCGGGCATGACCCAGGAAAGTGTGTCCGGCCAAAGGGGATCGAGCGTGTTGGGAAATGTGGTGCACCCCTGCAGGGAAGTTTCTCTATTCGAATAGCCGTGCCCCTCGGTAAAAGGACGACCCGGAGTTGTACCTTGACCTTATGACAACTAGAACCGGATACTTAATAAAACACACCCTTCCAAGTGCCAGATACGACCCGGTGATCGCTCTCTCACAAGGCGACGAGGAGAGGATTGTCAGGTAGGATTATGCTATAGGATGATACTTGGTGAACTTACCATCTATTCTCTTCTACTGCTTCAAGATGGAAGCTGCCAGAAGCGTAGTCTTCGATAGGACTAGCTATCCCCCTCTTATTCTGGCATTCTGCAGTTCAGTCCACAGATACTACCCATTTCATTGATACCAAATGCATATGTAGTGTAGATCCTTGCTTGCGAGTACTTTGGATGCTTTGCTTGAGGGCAAGCGAGGTCTAAACTTGGGAGAGTTGATACGTTCATTTTGCGTCATACTTTTATATTGATATTTATTGCATTATGGTCTATTATTACACATTATATCACAATACGTATGCCATTTCTCTCTTATTTTATAAGGTTTACATGAAGAGGGAGAATGCCGACAGCTGGAATTCTGGACTAGAAAAGGAGCAAATATTAGAGACCTATTCTGCACAACTCCAAAAGTCCTGAAACTTCACGGAGAATATTTTTGGAATATATAAAAAATATTGGGCGAAGAAAGTACCCGAGGGGGGCCACCTGCCATCTACTAGGGTGGAGGGCGCGCCCCCGTCCTTGTGTGCCACCTGGCAGGCCCCCAATGCCCATCTTCTACTATATGGTGTTTTTTGACCTGGAAAAAAATATCATGAGGAAGCTTTAGGGATGAAGCGCCGCCGTCTCGAGGCAGAACCTGGGCAAAACCAATCTAGGGCTCTAGCGGAGCTCTTCTGCCAGGGAAAATTCCCTCTAGGAGGGGGAAATTGAAGCCATCGTCATCACCAACGATCCTCTCATCGAGAGGGGGTCAATCTCCATCAAAAACTTCATCAGTGCTACTTCTTGAGCTTGCGTTGGTTTTTCCCTTGAAGAGGAAAGGGTGATGCAGCAAAGTAGAGTAAGTATTTCCCTCAGTTTTGAGAACCAAGGTATCAATCCAGTAGGGGACAATGAACAAGTCACTGAATACCTACACAAACAATCAAAAAACTTGCACCCAATGCGATAAAGGGGTTGTCAATCCCTTCACGGTTACTCGCAAAAGTGAGATCTGATAGAGATAGATAAACGGTAAAGTAAATATTTTTGGTGTTTTTGGTTTATAGATCGGAAAGTAAAAGATTGCAAAGGAAGTAAATCAGAAACTAAAATTGTAGATCGGAAACTTATATGATGGAAAATAGACCCATGGGGCATAGGTTTCACTAGAGGCGTCTCTCAAGATAGAAAATTATACGGTGGGTGAACAAATTACTGCCGAGCAATTGATAGAAAAGCGCAAAGTAATCACGATATCTAAGGAAATGATCATGAATATAGGCATCACATCCGTGTCATGTAGACCAAAACGATTCTGCATCTACTACTATTACTCCACACATCGACCGCTATCCAACATGCATCTAGAGTATTAAGTTCATAAAGAACGGAGTAACGCATTAAGTAAGATAACATGATGTAGAGGAATTAAGTCAAACAATATGATGAAAATCCCATATTTTTATCCTCGATGGCAACAATACAATATGTTCCTTGTTGCCCCTACTATCACTCGGAAAGGACACCGCAAGATTGAACCCAATCTAATCACTTCTCCCATTGCAAGAAAAACCAATCTAGTTGGCTAAACCAAATCGATAGTTCGAAGAGACTTGCAAAGATATCAAATAATGCATATAAGAATTTAGAGAAGATTCAAATAATGTTCCCAGATAAGCTGATCATAAATCCACAATTCATCAGATCTCGGCAAACACACCGCAAAAAAGTATTACATCAAATAAATCTGCAAGAACATCGAGGAGAACATGGTATTGAGAATCAAAGAGAAAGAAGAAGTCGTCTAGCTACTAGCTATGCACCCATAGGTCTGAGGTAAACTACTCACACTTCATCGGAAGGGCAATGGTGTTGATGTAGAAGCCCTGCGTGATCGAATCCCCCTCCGGTAGGACGCCGGAAAAGGCCCCTAGATGGGATCTCACGGGTACATAAGGTTGCGGCGGTGGAGAAGTGTTTTCATGGATTTTCTGACTTGCACTCCAAGTCCTCTGGATGTCTTCTGGTCCAAGAAAAATCACCGGGAAAGTTTTATTCCGTTTGGACTTTGTTTGGTATTCCTTTTCTGTGAAACTCTAAAACAAGGAAAAAAACAAAAACTGGCACTGGGCTCTAGGTTAGTAGGTTAGTCCCAAAAATAATATAAAATAGCATATTAACGCATATAAAACATCCAAAATAGATAATATAATAGCATGGAACAATCAAAAACTATAGATACGTTGGAGATGTATCAAGCATCCCCAAGCTTAATTCTTGCTCGTCGTGGAGTAGGTAAATGATAAAAACAGAATTTTTGATGTGGAATGCTACCTAACATATTTATCCATGTAATTTCTTTATTGTGGCATGAATGTTCAGATCCGTATGATTCAAAACAAAAGTTTAATGTTGACATAAAAACAATAATACTTCAAGCATACTAACAAGGCAATTATGTCTTCTCAAAATAGCACGGCCAAAGAAAGCTTATCCCTACAAAATCATATAGTCTGGCTATGCTCCATCTTCATCACACAAAATATTCAAATCATGCACAACCCCGATGACAAGCCAAGCAATTGTTTCATACTTTTGATGTTCTCAAACTATTTCAAATTTCACGCAATACATGAGCGTGAGCCATGGACATAACACTATAGGTGGAATAGACGGTGGTTGTGGAGAAGACAAAAAGAGGGAGATACTCTCACATCAACTAGGCATATCTACAGGCTATGGAGATGCCCATCAATAGACATCGATGTGAGTGAGTAGGGATTGCCATGCAATGGATGCATTAGAGTGATAAGTTTATGGAAGCTCAAAAAGAAACTAAGTGGGTGTGCATCCAACTTGCTTGCTCATGAAGACCTAGGGAAATTTAAGGAAGCTGTAACATCCCAAAATTCTAAATTTTGGAATGTTATATCAAATAAATAGTTTTGATTGATTGTTTGATTGTGGTGTGGTTGCTTGTGTGAAATTGAGTGAAATCTGAAACTTTTTTAAAGTTAAATGAGAGGGAATAAAAGGACTTTCCCAAACTTTCACCTTGAATTTCTAATCTCCATGAATTCAAATTCATTTCATCACAAATCCCTAGAGACAAGATGATATGACTTCTTCCATTTAAATAAATAAAAAAGGGTTTTGAAAAGATATGAATTCCATTTGAAAATATTTCAAATTCAGAAACTTTAAGCAACTCAATGATTTTCATGAGAGAAGATAAAATGACTTCTTCAAACTTATGAAATATAAGTTCGGAGTTTCAAAGAACCAAATTTAAAAGTCCCTTTGAAATTATTTTTCAATTTGGAGTTATTTGGGTTTTATTCTGTCAGGACCCCGATTCCAAGTCACATCGATCTAGCCGGTAACACCTCATATCACATTGCGGCCTCACGCACGGTATCCCCACGGGTGTCGCCTTACCATGGCCCGGGACCATTTGCGCCTTTTGGCTCACGTATATGATAGTGTCGCTAGCATCCATATGACAGAGAACCCGGGCCGACATGCCTAGTCGTGAACCCAAAGCGGCACAGACCTATGGAGACAGGCATACATGAATCACATCGAGCATGTCGGTCAGCAGCATGTGAATCCGGGCTGTAGCACTAAGCTAACAGGACTCCGGGGAACCCGGGCTGTAGCAGGCTAGGCAGGACTCCGGATGTCACCGCGTGACATTTCCCCGAAGGGACAGACATAGGAACGAAGTGAAACACATGCCGGCCAGTCAAGTGTCCTGAGCAGTAGTGCTGGGCTAGCAGGACTTCGGTGAACCAGGCCGTAGCGGACTACTATGGCTCAAGGAGCACTAGACTACATTTCCCCATAAGAGAGGCTGCCAAGGATAAACAACTAGATTGTCGGATCCCACACATACCAAGCATTTCAATCATACACACAATATGCTCGATATGTGCAAATACAACATGGCATCACAACAAAACTCTACAAGTCAAGTACTTTATTTAAAGGCTCCAGAAAACCATACATAACATGTTCATACAGGTAGGGGTCACATGACCCGACACCCAAGTCATACAAGCATACAAGCACATGCGGAAGCAAATAGTCTGAGTACAGACACAAGAAAGAAAGAAGGCTTGTCGAAGCCTGTCTATCTACATAAGGCCCTCCATGGCCAGAATCACCACCTGGGTGGCAAGTTACTCATCGATGTCGAGGTCTACATAAAACCCATCGGAGGGGGCGGTGTTGTCGTCTGAAAAGAGTAATTAAAGCAAACATGAGTACAAAGGTACTCAGCAAGTCTTACAACATAACCTACTATACATGCTCATTCTCAAGAAGGTGGTGGAGTTATTGCAGCAAGCCAGCTTTGACTCTTGGCTAAGCTATCCTACGAGACGCCACTAGTAAAATAGTTTTCGCACACGAGTCCACTAATCACCAACACAATACTCCACCGGGGATCCTCCCTCGTCATCCTACGAGAGGGCCATCCTCGGTACTCACACTTATGTTGAGTCTTTTAGAGGTAACCATTAACTTGTCTATGAACTGTATAGGCAACCAAGTAGTCCTTTACCGCGGACGCGGCTATTCGAATAGATGATGTTAACCCTGCAGGGGTGTACTTCTTCATACACGCTCTCACCACTTACCGTCGTTCACACGACATGTACTCGGCAACCTTCAAGCGGAAGCCCAACAAGGGTGTCGGCCACGGCCTACCTAAACACTCAAGTTTCTAGTCCAGGTTTAACGCCTATCCAGGGTCCATCCGCAGGGAGTCCGGCCGAGGTTTCCACATACGGCCCCGAACAATGTGAACAGGGTTGCCGAGACACCAAACGGGTGACTCGGTACACCGTGCCACGGTGTATCTACCGCATCATAGCCCACCCCTAGGGTCAGTGCTACGCACGGCCGCCAACACATAACCTACAAACACCAGAAACTAGTTGCAACTCCTGGACAGAGTACTAGGGTGATTAAGAAGCCGAGAGGGTCAATTAAGGACCCCAATGCATGGTAGTAGCTGATTCTTAAATCACACATACAGATCTCAGTTCTTAGGGATGGCCTCAATGAAACAACCCACCATGTACTCCTACATGGCCTCTCATCGATACCTTTACCAAATCATGTTCAACACATCTCTCACATTACCGACATAATCATTTCACTCCAGCCCATCACCCAGATGAACCAGACCTGACACAACTCTAAGCATAGCAGGCATAGCAAGGTAGGAAACACATACATGGCTCAATCAACTCCTACACATGCTAGTGGGTTTCATCTAGTTACTGTGGCAATGACAGGTCATGCAGAGGATAAGGGTTCAGCTACCGTAGCACACAGCAGTTTGAAACGTTGTTGTCTTAATGCAGTAAATGAGAGCAGAGGCGAGAACATGGGGTTGTATCGATATGATCAATGGGGCTGCTTGCCTGATGGAGTGGTAGTAGGGTACTGCCCTTCAGTTGGATACTCGGTGATATCATCGGAGGCAGAACCTACCACGAAAGACACATCGAATATAATCAACACATGGCAATATGCAACAATATGATGCATGCTATGACATGGCAAAATGATGTGTCCTGCCTAATGCAATGTGAAACAAGTTGAAATGGGTCCATTTGAATCAAAGATTCAAATGGAAGCTTAAGTTCTTATGCATAATAAGTGTATTAGCTTGTTTCACCTAAACAGCAAGGTTAGAGTGTTTTGTCATGCATGAAACCATTACAGATGGAAAGATTGAATTTTTCTGATCATTTTTCATATATAATTTGCTTGATTTGGAGCTATGGTTGATTTTCTATGATTTTTAGAAGTTCTGGCTATTTTCTGGAATTTCCTATATAAGAATAAATCCAGAAAATAAATAAATGCGTCAGCACTGCGTCACTGTGATGTCAGCGAGTCAAAGGCGCCAGCCCAGGTCAAACCTGACGGCTGGGACCCACACGTCAGTGAAACAACTAATTAACAGGGTTAAGTTAATACTAACTAAACTGTCAGTGGGGCCTGGGCCCGCATGTCAGTGACCTATTGGGTTAACTAAAAGTTGATTAGTGCTAAGCTAAAATTAGCAGGGCTCTGGGCCCACCTGTCATTGACCCAGGGGAGTTAAACCCCTGATCAAACGAGGTCAACTCGCTGGCAGTTTGACGCCGGCGACGACAGATGCGGCGGAGGGCTTCGGAAAACGCCTACAGGCGACCATTTGCGCGGCGGAGAGGCTCTACGCGTTGCTGGAAGCAAGCCGCGGCGTTTGGTGGCAGTGGTTGGGCTCGGGGTTGCCGGAAACGTCGCCGGCGACGAGCTCTGCGGCTGCCGTAGTCGGGTGAAGATGAACCCGAGGCTACGGGGCACGTCGAGGCATGTGGGGTGGTGTGTTAGGCTCCTGGGGATGCGGTGAGCACGTTGGACACAGTGGTGTGGCTAGTGGGTGGCCGGAGCATCGTCGGCGACGAGCTCCGCGGCGGCGCGTGCGGGTGAGCTACATGCAGTCGCTACGGGGCTCGAGAGGGAAGACGGAGAGGATAGGGAGGTGGCCAGGCTCACGGTGGTTGCAACGGAGCTGACGGCGAGGTCGGGGACGGCTTGTTGCGACGATGACGGCGAAGGGGATCTCCGGCAGTGGTCGACGAAGACGGGGTCGGTGGAGGCAGTGCAGGGCGTGCGAGCGCTCGGGGCTCGTCCTGCTCGACATAGTCGACGACGGCGGAGCGAACGGACACGGTGGCGCGGTGCGGGGACGACGTAGAGCGCGACTACGACGGCGGTGCGGCTGCAGCGGCGTCAGCCATGGTGCGGGAGAGCGAGGGGGAGAAGCTGGGGAGGAAAGGGCATGTCTGCGAGCTCGGGGGAGGAGTGGGTGACCGACCCAGGGCGGCAGAATGGCGAGGGGAGGAAGCAGGGCGGTGAGCAGCTGCGTGGCACGCGCTGGTGCCAGCGTCAAGCACCTGGCTGCCTGCCTGGCCGAGCCAAGCAGCTCGCTGGAGCGGTGGCTGGGCTGGGCCGGCAGGTGGGCTTACCAGGTGGGCACCAGGTAAGCCTCTGCTTTGCTTTGTTTTTCTTTTTCTATTTTTCTGTAAGTTTGTGGCTTTATTAAAAATAGTTAGGCACTTACAAAAATCCTGAAAATAATCATAGGCTCTGTTTAGATTGTTTCCAACAGCCCACACTTATTTCCAGAATTATTTGAGCATTTAAAATATTTTATAGCATTTAAATGCCCAAATGCAAATACTATATGGATTAAGCCAATGACCTTAAGATGTCCTAGAAAAATGTGCACCATTTTTGTCAAAGGTTTTAACCCAAAACAAAAAGGGTGGACTTTTTAGAAGGGCATTTCAGGTTCATTGATAAAGTTTTTAGTAAACCCTAGTTGTTCCAGGGGGGTGCTGGGGGTTCTATCATCCCCATTTCATCTTTCTGTGAAATTTAAACATGATGCAATCACTCTAATGCATGAACTAGCTAGAGTGTGACAACTCACCCCCACTCAAAAGAATCTCGTCCCGAGATTTAGGATCTGTTGGGAAGAAAGTGGGGTACTCGAGTCGAAGACGATCCTCCCTTTCCCAAGTGGCTTCTTTCTCAGAATGGTGTGACCATTGAACCTTGAGAAACTTGATGTTATGGCGTCGAGTGGTACGCTCGGCTTGATCAAGGATACAAACAGGATATTCCCGATATGAGAGATTATCTTGTAGATCAAGCGTTTCGTGGTCCACTCCACGGATAGGATCCGCGAAGCAACGCCTGAGTTGAGAAACGTGGAAGACATCGTGAACTCTAGAAAGATGCGGAGGTAGTTCCAATTGGTAGGCAACTTCTCCTCGTTTGGCAAGAATGCGGAAGGGTCCAATGTAACGAGGAGCCAATTTGCCTTTGATACCGAAACGACGAGTTCCTTTTAACGGAGTAACCCGAAGGTAAGCCTTCTCGTCGACTTCATAAGTCATGAGCTTATGTTTACGATCATATTGGCTCTTTTGACGAGATTGGGCTGTTTTCAATTTCTCACGAATAACGCGAACCTGCTCTTCTGCTTCCTGAATCATATCCGGGCCAAAGAGTTGTCTTTCCCCGATTTCTAACCAATTAAGAGGCATTCAACATTTTCGTCCATAGAGAACTTCGAAAGCAGCTTTGCCCAAGCTAGCTTGATAACTATTGTTATAAGCGAACTCCGCGAATGGAAGGCATTTCTCCCAATCCATTCTGAATGAGATGACAGAAGCTCGGAGCATATCTTCCAGAATTTGATTTACTCGCGCTACTTGACCACTGGATTGGGGGCGGAAGGCGGTGCTAAAAGAGAGACGAGTTCCCATAGCATTTTGCAAACTTTCCAAAAATCGAGAGGTGAAGAGACTCCCACGGTCTGAGTTAACTTCCAATGGGACACCATGAAGAGACACTATTTGGGAGATGTATAAATCAGCTAGCTGGCTAGCGGTGATACTCTCACGAACAGGTAGAAAGTGGGCCACCTTGGAAAGACGATCGATTATGACGAAGATGGAATTATTCCTTCTCTTGGTTCTGGGAAACCCAATAATGAAATCCATACTGATTTTATCCCTTTTCCACTCAGGAATAGCCAAAGGTTGAAGGGTGCCAGCAGGCCGTTGATGCTCTGCTTTAACACGACGACAGACGTCGCAACTAGCAATATATTGAGCAATTTCTCTCTTCATCCTAGTCCACCAAAACCTCTGGCGTAGGTCTTGATACATTTTAGTACTACCAGGATGAATGGTGAGAGGGGATTCATGAGCTTCCTTAAGAATCAACTGACGTAGATGTTGTTTCTTGGGAACCACCAAGCGGTTCTCGAAGAATACAACACCTCTCTCATCCATGGAAAAACATTTAGCAACTCCGCTAGCGATGTTTTCCTTGATCCGAGATATGCCCTTATCATACCGCTGGGCGGTTATGATCTGATCCATAAGGTTAGGCTTCGCCACCAGGGTGGATAGGAATCCTCGAGGAACTATGTGAAGGTTAAGCTTACGAAATTCCTCGTGGAGAAGTGGTTGACTTTGTTGTAACATCAGGTTGTTACAATAAGATTTACGACTTAGCGCATCAGCCATGACATTGGCTTTGCCCGAGGTGTAAGTTATTCCTAAGTCGTAATCCGAGATCAACTCGACCCAATGTCTTTGCCTGAGATTCAAATCCGGTTGGGTGAAGATATATTTCAAACTTTGGTGATCGGTGAAGATCTCGCAACAATTACCGAGAAGGTAATGTCGCCAGGTTTTGAGTGCATGGACTACAGCTGCAAGCTCTAGATCATGTGTGGGATAATTTTCCTCATGTGGGTGTAATTGCGGTGAAGCATAGGCAATTACCTGACGATCTTGCATGAGTATGCAACCTAGTCCTTGTCGCGAGGCGTCGCAATAGATAATAAAGTCCTTGGAGAAATCTGGTGGTACCAGTACGGGAGCAGATGTCAGGCGTCTTTTCAGTTCCTGAAAGCTGAACTCGCACTGTGGGGTCCACTCGAACTTTTTATCTTTCTTGAGGAGTTCAGTTAGAGGTTTAGCAACCTTGGAGAAATTCTCGACGAAGCGGCGACAATAACTCGCTAAGCCAAGGAAGCTCCGAATTGCTTGACCGTCTCAGGTGGAGTCCAATCAAGGACGGCTTGAACTCGCTCGGGATTGACAGCAATACCCTTACCAGAGATTACATGGCCTAGATAGGTCACTTCTGGCAACCAAAATTCACACTTGGAGAATTTGGCATAAAGGCGATGTTCTCGAAGTTTCGTCAATACCAGCCTTAGATGTTCGGCATGTTCCTCCTCACTCTTGGAGTAGATGAGTATATCATCGAGGTATACCACGACGAATTTATCCAAATACTCCATGAAGACTGAGTTCATTAACCAAGAGAAAGTGGCTGGGGCATTGGTTAAACCGAAGGACATGACGGTGTACTCGTATTGGCCATAACGAGTAACAAAGGCCGTTTTGGGAATCTCCCCGTTTCTGATTTTGATTTGATGGTAGCCCAACCTCAAATCCATCTTGGAAAATACTGACGATCCAGCGAGCTGGTCATACAGATCGTTGATCCTGGGAAGCGGATACTTGTTCTTGATAGTGACCAAGTTGACAGGTCGGTAATCTACAACCATCCGATCCGTTCCATCCTTCTTCTTGATGAAGAGGATGGGGCAAGCCCAAGGAGAGGAACTAGGACGGATGAAAACCCTTTTTCAAGGACTCATCGAGTTGGTTCTTAAGCTCGACTAGTTCTAAGGGTGACATCTTATAGGGTCTCCTAGAAATTGGAACGGTTCCTGGAACAAGGTCTATCACAAACTCGACATCCCTGTCAGGTGGAACACTTGGCAGTTCTTCTGGAAAGACATTCAGAAAGTCCTGGACTACTGGAATATCTTCAAGGTCTGGAAGGGGGTCGGCATTTAGGGAGTAAAGATGGCGCTTGGCCACTTGAGTTAAGACATTGACTGTCTTGCCCGATGGGTGAGTAAGTTGAACGGTTCTAGTGGCACAATCAATCTTAGCATAATTAGCTGATATCCAATCCATACCCAAGATGATGTTTATGTCCGAGGACTTGAGAGCTATTAAGGATGCAAGGAAGACAAGTCTATCGACAAGAATTTCATTCCCATGGCTTACTCTAGAGGTTTGCCATTTGAAACCCGGGGTTTGAATTACCATGGAAGTGGGCATGTCACAGAATGTCGCGTTATGCAATCGAGCATAGCTCTCAGATATGAATGAATGAGATGCTCCAGTATCAAAAAGAACAGATGCCGGATGGCAATTAACAAGGAGCGTACCAAGGACGACGTTAGGATCATCATGAGCCTGCTCAGCTGAGACATAGTTGACATGGCCATGTGCAGTGGTGGCTGGCTTGGCGTAGAATGTCTTTCCCGCTGGCTTACCACGGCCAACGGACTTTCTAGACTGATTGGGGTTGTTGTTCTGGGGACACTCTCGACTGTAGTGACCCGGCTCTCCACACTTGAAACATGTCACAACATTGGGGCGTGGAGCAGCATTAGCAGCGGGGCCACCATAGGGCTTGGACGGTGCAAACTGCTGGTTGGGGCGAGGCGCCTCAAAGGATGGCCTCGGAATGAACCTGGGTGGCAGTGCCGTGCTTGGAATCCACACCCGGCGCTTCTAAGATCCAAAGCCGGATGAAGAACCAAAATCATGAGAGTGCTTGCGTGAAGCGTCATAGTCAGACTGTCATGTCTCAGCACTGATGGCTTTATTGACCAACTTCTGAAAGGAGGTGCACTCGTGCAGACGAAGATCACGGCAAAGCTCGGGGCTAAGTCCCTTGCGGAACCTTGCCTGCTTCTTAGCGTCGGTGGATACCTCTTCAGGAGCATATCGTGCCAGATTCCCAAATTCACGACTATATGCATCCACAGTCATTCTTACTTGGGTGAAATTGTTGAACTCTTCCCTCTTGCGATCTATGAGACCTTCCGGGATGTGATGCTCACGGAAAGCCTCACTGAATTCAGCCCAAGTAGTGATTTGGCCGACCGGGCGCATAGCCTCAAAGTTTTTCCCACCAAAGGCTAGCAGGGCCTTCGAGGTGATAGGCAGCATAGGTAACCTTATCAGCTTCGGCTACGTTGGCAGAACGTAGCTTGTGTGTGATGCTGCGGAGCCAGTCATCCGCGTCGAGGGGCTCGACAGAATGATTAAACTTTGGTGGGTACAACTTGATAAAGTCATTGATTGACACCAAGTCATTTCGCTGATGGCGTGCCGTGTTCTGCTCAATCCGCTCCAGCAAGCGGTTAGTCTCACGCTTGTTTCTTTCCGCCTCCAGCATAACTTCGGCCAGAGAAGGCGGGTGAGGCAGATTTTCACCCCTAGCTGCACTGGCTTCCCCCTGCTTCGGGGCAGCAAGGTTGCTGCGGGTGTTGACCATCCTAGGAAAAACAAGACAACGGTTTACACAAGGATGGCACAAACTTAGCAAGGAAGTGCAGAATGTAATGGATAACATGGAATGCTAAGATGTTCATTGCACGACATGGTAATATAGAAACTGCCATATATATACCATTGGTCATACATACCGTACATAGTTTAGTACAAGCCCATGCTAGAGTACAACTACGGTGAAAGACATCACATCTCATCGGAGGCATTCCAAGCTCCTATACATTATTTTTCTACACCTCCGGAGCGTGATACACACCAAGTCGTATCCCACGGGTCACGCAGGACTGTGGAGAATACAACTATTACAGTACTAGTGAAACTACTACTAGCTCAGACGGCTCCGTAGTAATCCTCATAAAAGTCGCCACCAAAGCCTGGAAGTGGAACATGATCATCTGGGAACAGACGGTCCTGCGGAACCTGCGGACCATAGGGACTCGGATGTGGCCTTGGTCCCACAGGCGGTGGCAGACGGAGACCACGAGGAGGGGTGATGCCTCCTACATCGCGCCACTCCATACAATCTGGCAATCCAGGCCGTACATGGTACAAGTCCCTCATGTCCATGTATCCTGCCTGCACTGTAGGTGCAAACCGAGTCAAAGTGGCCCAATGATCGGAACGAGTGTGGAAAAGCTCCATACGCAAGGCCCGATTTTTGCGGTCCTTATCCTCGAGCATCTCGGCAGTGGTACGGAGTAGTGACTCCTCATGTGTAGAGTCATAGGACAAAGCCTGATAGTACCCCTGTGCTCCAGGAAGTGAGGCTGGGATGTAACGGAAATCGGTGTTCTGAAGCAAGGCAGTCCTGGCTCGAATGATAGTCATCATTGAATAGGCTGCATCCTGCACAGACATCTCAATAGTGACCCCAAGTCCATAGGAACAGTGAAGGGGTTCAGTGGCTCCAGGATAAGAGGGATATATCCTGACAGTACAAAGGTACTGGCTCTGGTTGAAGTCTCAGAACTGCTCCTCGATGGTATATTCCGGATACCACCGATAGCCTGACTCGACCATCACTCGAACCAACATGGCCGTGTGGCCGGGCACATCGAGGCACCGGGTCAGACGAACCACTTGGTTCTGCGAACGGGTGGCCATATGAAAGCACAAAATAATGCAAAGGCATTAGAATTTTCTAGGGGAAATCAGACAGCATAACGGCTGTAAATGCTCAGAAAAAGATTTGAGACATCCACAACAGTTTGCAATACCACTCAACAACATCATATCAAGGTTCTGATTCAACTGACAACATACTAAAAGTACTAGAAACTGTACTGTGGCTGGTAACAACAATCCTATTAGCTACTGCGGATTAGTAACACGTGAACCTGATAGAAGGAGAGAGCCTAGTCCTTAACCCACGTAGAATGAGAAGAGAATGACCCAGATCAGAGGGCATAAGGTCAAGGAGTAAAAGAGCCTTACATTCCCTCCCACAATCAATTCCCCTACATATAACTAAAGCATTTCTAGACTCGACATCTACCAGTTTGGCTCAACGAACCTACAGGCAGTCCGACTCTGATGCCAACCCTATCAGGACCCCGATTCCAAGTCACATCGATCTAGTCGGTAACACCTCATATCACATTGCGGCCTCACGCACGGTATCCCCACGGTTGTCGCCTTACCATGGCCCGGGACCGTTTGCGCCTTTTGGCTCACGTATATGATAGTGTCGCTAGCATCCATATGACAGAGAACCCGGGCCAACATGGCTAGTCGTGAACCCAAAGCGGCATAGACCTATGGAGACAGGCATACATGAATCACATCGAGCATGTCGGTCAACAGCGTGTGAATCCGAGTTGTAGCACTGGGCAAACAGGACTCCAGGGAACCCGGGCTGTAGCAGGCTAGGCAGGACTCCGGATGTCACCGCGTGACATTTCCCCGAAGGGACAGACATAGGAACGAAGTGAAACACATGCCGGCCAGTCAAGTGTCCTGAGCAGTAGTGCTGGGCTAGCAGGACTCCGGTGAACCGGGCTGTAGCGGACTACTATGGCTCAAGGAGAACTAGACTACATTTCCCCATAAGAGAGGCTGCCAAGGATAAACAACTAGATTGTCAGATCCCACACATACCAAGCATTTCAATCGTACACACAATATGCTCGATATGTGCAAATACAACATGGCATCACAACAAAACTCTACAACTCAAGTACTTTATTTAAAGGCTCCAAAGAGCCATACATAACATGTTCATACAGGTAGGGGTCACATGACCCGACACTCAAGTCATACAAGCATACAAGCACATGCGGAAGCAAATAGTCTGAGTACAGACACTAGAAATAAAGAAGGCTTGACGAAGCCTGCCTATCTACATAAGGCCCTCCATGGCCAGAATCACCACCTGGGTGGCAAGTTACTCATCGACGTCGAGGTCTACATAAAACCCATCGGAGGGGGCGGTGTTGTCGTCTGAAAACGGTAATTAAAGCAAACATGAGTACAAAGGTACTCAGCAAGTCTTACAACAGAACCTACTATACATGCTCATTCTCAAGAAGGTGGTGGAGTTATTGCAGCAAGCTAGCTTTGACTCTTGGCTAAGCTATCCTACGAGACACAACTAGTAAAATAGTTTTCGCACACGAGTCCACTAATCACCAACACAATACTCCACCGGGGATCCTCCCTCGTCATCCTACGAGAGGGCCATCCTCGGTACTCACACTTAATCTTGAGTCTTTTAGAGGTAACCATTAACTTGTCTATGAACTGTATAGGCAACCAAGTCGTCCTTTACCACGGACGCGGCTATTCGAATAGATGATGTTAACCCTGCAGGGGTGTACTTCTTCATACACGCTCTCACCACTTACCGTCGTTTACACGACATGTACTCGGCAACCTTCAAGCGGAAGCCCAACGAGGGTGTCGGCCACGGCCTAGCTAAACACTGAAGTCTCTAGTCCAGGTTTATCGCCAATCCAGGTTCCATCCGCAGGGAGTCCGGCCAAGGTTTCCACATACGGCCCCGAACGATGTGAACAGGGTTGCCGAGACACCAAACGGGTGACTCGGTACACCGTGCCATAGTGTATCTACCGCATCATAGCCCACCCTAGGGTCAGCGCTACACACGGCCGCCAACACATAACCTACAAACACCAGAAACTAGTTGCAACTCCTGGACAGAGTACTAGGGTGATTAAGAAGCCGAGAGGGTCAATTAAGGATCCCAATGCATGGTAGTAGCTGATTCTTAAATCACACATACAGATCTCAGTTCTTAGGGACGGCCTCAATGAAACAACCCACCATGTACTCCTACATGGCCTCTCATCGATACCTTTACCAAATCATGTTCAACACATCTCTCACATTACCGCATAATCATTTCACTCCAGCCCATCACCCAGATGAACCAGACCTGACACAACTCTAAGCATAGCAGGCATGGCAAGGTAGGAAACACATACATGGCTCAATCAACTCCTACACATGCTAGTGGGTTTCATCTAGTTACTGTGGCAATGACAGGTCATGCAAAGGATAAGGGTTCAGCTACCGTAGCACACAGCAGTTTGAAACGTTGTTGTTTTAATGCAGTAAATGAGAGCAGAGGCGAGAACATGGGGTTGTATCGATATGATCAATGGGGCTGCTTGCCTGATGGAGTGGTAGTAGGGTACTGCCCTTCAGTTGGATACTCGGAGATATCCTCGGAGGCAGAACCTACCACGAAAGACACACGGAATATAATCAACACATGGCAATATGCAACAATATGATGCATGCTATGACATGGCAAAATGATGTGTCCTGCCTAATGCAACGTGAAACAAGTTGAAATGGGTCCATTTTAATCAAAGATTCAAATGGAAGCTTAAGTTCTTATGCATAATAAGTGTATTAGCTTGTTACACCTAAACAGCAAGGTTAGAGTGTTTTTTCTTGCATGAAACCATTACAGATGGAAAGATTGAATTTTTCTGATCATTTTTCATATATAATTTGCTTGATTTGGAGCTATGGTTGACTTTCTATGATTTTTAGAAGTTTTGGCTATTTTCTGGAATTTCCTATATAAGAATAAATCCAGAAAATAAATAACTGCGTCACTGTGACGTCAGCGAGTCAAAGGCACCAGCCCAGGTCAAACCTGACGGCTGGGACCCACACGTCAGTGAAACAACTAATTAACAGGGTTAAGTTAATACTAACTAAACAGTCAGTGGGGCCTGGGCCCGCATGTCAGTGACCTATAGGGTTAACTAAAAGTTGATTCGTGCTAAGCTAAAATTAGTAGGGCTCTTGGCCCACCTGTCATTGACCCAGGGGAGTTAAACCCCTGGTCAAACAAGGTCAACTCGCCGGCGGTTTGATGCCGGCGACGACAGACGCGGCGGAGGGCTTCGGAAAACGCCCACAGGCGACCATTTGCGCGGCGGAGAGGCTCTACGCGTTGCTGGAAGCAAGCCGCAGTGTTTGGTGGCAGTGGTTGGCCTCGGGGTTGCCGGAAACGTCGCCGGCGACGAGCTATGTGGCTGCCGGAGTCGGGTGAAGATGAACCCGAGGCTACGGGGCACGGCGAGGCATGTGGGGTGGTGTGTTAGGCTCCTGGGGATGCGGTGAGCACGTTGGACACAGTGGTGTGGGCAGTGGGTGGCAGGAGCATCGTCGGCGCCGAGCTCCGCGGCGGCGCATGCGGGTGAGCTACATGCAGTCGCTACGGGGCTCGAGAGGGAGGACGGAGAGGATAGGGAGGTGTCCAGGCTCACGGTGGTTGCAACGGAGCTGACGGCGAGGTCGGGGACGGCGAAGGGGATCTCCGGCGGTGGTCGACGAAGACGGGGTCGGTGGAGGCGGTGCAGGGCGTGCGAGCGCTCGGGGCTCGGCCTGCTCGACGTAGTCGACGACGGCGGAACGAACGGACACGGTGGCGCGGCGCGGGGACGACGTAGAGCGCGACTACGACGGCGGTGCGGCTGCGGCGGCGTCGGCCATGGTGCAGGAGAGCGAGGGGGGGCTGGGGAGGAAAGGGAATGTCTGCGAGCTCAGGGGAGGATCTGGGGAGGAAAGGGCATGTCTGCGAGCTCAGGGGAGGAGCTGGGGAGGAAACGGCGTGTCTGCGAGCTCGGGGGAGGAGTGGGTGACCGACCCAGGGCGGCAGAACGGCGATGGGAGGAAGCAGGGCGGCGAGCAGCTGCGTGGCGCGCGCTGGTGCCGGCGTCGAGCACCTGGCTGCCTGCCTGGCCGAGCCAAGCAGCTCGCTGGAGCGGTGGCTGGGCTGGGCCGGCAGGTGGGCTTGCCAGGTGGGCGCCAGGTAAGCCTCTGCTTTGCTTTGTTTTTATTTTTCTATTTTTCTGTAAGTTTGTGGCTTTATTAAAAATAGTTAGGCACTTACAAAAATCCTGAAAATAATCATAGGGTTTGTTTAGATTATTTCCAACAGCCCACACTTATTTCCAGAATTATTTGAGCATTTAAAATATTTATAGCATTTAAATGCCCAAATGCAAATACTATATGGATTAATCCAATGACCTTAAGATGTCGTAGAAAAATGTGCACCATTTTTGTCAAAGGTTTTAACCCAAAACAAAAAGGGTGGACTTTTTAGAAGGGCATTTCAGGTTCATTGAGAATGTTTTTAGTGAACCCTAGTTTTTCCAGGGGGGTGCTGGGGGTTCTATCATCCCCATTTCATCTTTCTGGGAAATTTAAACATGATGCAATCACTCTAATGCATGAACTTTGCTAGGGTGTGACAGGTCCTCCTCCGAATACACAACGAAGAATTTGGAATACAAGGATAGCCCGACGCTGCAAAATAAGTTCCACATTCCACCGTAGAGAGAATAATATTTTCGCAGATCTTATTTGCTGGCTTGTTTTGGCAGGATGACGTTATGTCATGGCCCGGTGATTATTCGAACCGTTTCCTTTAACTAGCCCTGCACATAACGCGAGGCATTTTTTCGACACGTCTTGTCAAAGCAGAGATCGTGTCCCCTTATTACGGGATTCTCATCAATACGGGCGTGGGTAACCCAACCGCGCCATCAATTGCGGCGCTTGGGGGATAAGCGAGTTTTACCAGGCAAGTGGGGACGCTTAGCTCTGTCCACCCATATAAAGGGATAAGGATTCACCTTTCTATCCACGCCCTCTTCCTCCTTTGCTCATCCGTTTTCGCACACTCGAGCTCTAGCGCCCAAGTACACACTTCCCACCTCAACCTTCTCCAACCATGTCCGGAGCGGGAGGCAGGTGGATGGTCTCCTCCGTCACGGAGGGAGACATCAAGAAACTGAGGAGAGCCGGATACCTGCCCGACGACATCGTGCACCGGCTCCCGGATGAGGGGAAGCTCATCCCCACCCCCAGGCCCCATGAGAGGGTAGTATTCCTCACCCATTTCCTCCGCGGACTGGGATTCCCTCTCCATCCATTCATTCGGGGGCTCATGTTCTATTACGGCCTGGATTTCCACGATCTGGCCCCGAACTTCATCCTCAACATCTCGGCATTTATCGTCGTGTGCGAGGCCTTCCTCCGCATCAAGCCCCACTTCGACTTATGGCTGAAGACCTTCAATGTCAAGCCGAAGGTGGTGGGCGGCCACCAGGAGGAGTGCGGAGGCGCCATGGTGGGCAAGATGCCCAACGTAACATGGCTCGAGGGCTCCTTTGTGGAAACCATAAAGGGGTGGCAATCGGGGTGGTTCTACATCACCGAGCTGCGCGACCCTGTATGGGCAGCGGCCCCCGAGTTCCGATCTGGCATCCCCTGCGGCTCACCTCCTGGAAAGAGAAGGGCATGTCCTGGGGTAGTTCGGAAGAGCTGACCGGACTCCAAACATGTATTCAAAACATGGTGAACAAGAAGCTCAAGCTTGTCAACATAGTCCAAGTTATGCTCATCCGCCGGATCCTCCCGTGCCAACAACGGGAGTTCAACTTGTGGGAGTTCGACCTGGCGCAGCACCGAACTCTGAACAGGCTCTTTGACACGTCTCGTGAAGATGCCTAGAGGGTGCTGTTCAAAAGTGCCAAGGTCACCCCTCCTATTACTGAGGATCGCGGATTCAGCGCGAAGCGCTAAGCCAGTGCGGTAAGCTGCTTTGCCTTTCACAGGATACTTATTTTTTTATAGATTGACTCTATGCGGGATCTAAACTCCCGTACCTTTGACAGGACTGGCAGAAGATGGCCGGACAGATCGACTGTCCGGCTCCTTTGCCCGAAGGCCCCGCAGATGCTCTTCTGGTGAAGATGTTGACTCCGGCCCCTTATACGGTGCTGGAGAAGACCAAGAAGCCCAAGGGAACCCGAAAGAGTTCCCGACGCTAGGTGTCGTCGGACTCACCGTCCGATGACTCTGCGGCGCACTCTTCCCCCGAAGACGAGGAAGAAGAAGAGGATGCTCCCCCACCGACTGGGGGAGACAGGAAAAGGAAGGCCGCCCCAACTGGGGGGCCGAAGGGTTCAAGAAGGGAAGGACTCTCCTTCCGAACAGCTCCACCGCCACCGACGAAGGCAAAGACGAGTGGTTGCCCAGGGCCAAGCCCCGGGGAGATCGTAAGTATTCGGATACCAGAGTAACCGATAGGATTCCTTTGTTGCACTGCTTTCCCTAACGCCGAACATAATTATGCAGGTCGCCACGAGCTAGTATCGATGTATCGTCGGACGGCTCCTTGGGCTTGTCGGACATGGATAGCGATCCAGTCCCGACCGCCACCTCCCCTCATCCTGCCAACGACGTCGAGGTGTTGTCTCAAGAGGCACCAGATCGAGGGGAGACAGTCCTGGAGGCGCCTCAAGGCGACCTTCCGGACTCTGGGAGCCGAGGGGACGGGGCCCCTGAGAGCTCCGAGTTCGGCCCTCAGCCGAACACCGTGCCAGAACCTCCAGCGGTTTCAGGCTCGGGCAGGTGGCCTCCTTCTAAGAGGGGCAAGACGCCTGTGCTGGTGACCTCTATCCATCCAGAGGCGCTGGACAATCTGCTGGAAGCGCTTCACAACGCTTCCATCGACGAGGAGCACCGCACTATCATGAGTGTGGTGATCCAGAAGGTTCAGTCCGCCAAGAGCGGATTGACTGAAGCCTATGCCAGCCTTCTAACAGACTTCGAGGTAAGTGTTTTAAAATGTAGTAGAAATATTACCGCATAGACAGTAGCCCCTGATGCTTTGTTCGGTGTTCACAAAGAAAAGCTGAATAGAGGATCAAATAATATCGCAGGAGTCTAATATAAGTATGTCAATATGCATATGCAGGCTTCGTTGTTGGCGTCCGCCGCACTAACTGCGGAGGTCGCCGTACTGAAGCAGGACCTCGAGGGGTCCAGGAAAGAGCTCGGCCTTGCCAAGAGGCAGCTCGAGGAGAACAAGGGTAAGTAATACCCTGTCTATAGATATGTATATATAAAAGAAGACGCGATTGCAAAATGACAGGATCAACGTATATTTGTCAGGGGCCACAACCGAGGTGGCGGCCCTGAAGCAAGCGCTAACCATGGCCGAGGATATAGCGGCCAAGGAGTGCACCGAGCGAGAGAAGCACGAGGCTCGGGTGGGCGAGGTGCAGGAAGAGCTCCAGGCTCTTGTGGCGAAGCACGAGGCATTGGAGCTTGACTCAAAGACGTGGGAGTCTGAGCTTGCCCCGGCCCTCGAGAGCGCAAGAAGTGCCAAGGCCGAAGCCCAAAAGGCCCTCCAGGAGATCGACACAATGAAGAAGATAGCGGCGGGTAAGGCTTTCTATATGCAAAGCAAGCATGTAAAAGTAAATTACCGATTACTTACCCGAATCCGGAGCTCTCCAGGAACATTCGCAGATTTGCCCCGCAGCGTGTCCGATGCCGCACAATTTTACCAGGCCGAGGATGGAAGCTCAACGGAGAAGTTGTTCTGGTCTCAGTATGCTGAGGCCGAACACCCGGTGCCAATGAGCGACCAGCTGAAGCAGATGGTCGAGCTACATAAGGCGGCCGATCGGGCCATGAAGAGCTTTATAGTCTGGCTGTGGCCTAGCGACACCCTTCCGAACAGCTTCTTCGTCCTAGTGAGGCGGCTTGTGGATGCCTGCCCATGGCTGGAGGTCGTCAAGCGATCTGTCTGCATTGAAGGTGCATGCCGGGCTTTCGCCCGTGTGAAATTGCAGTGGGTCAAGCTAGACGCCGTGAAGCTGATCAAGGAGGGTCCGCCGGAGGGCAAGGAGCACCGCCACCCCGAGATGTACTACGAGGGTGTTCTGCCGGGTGCCCGACTTATCGCGGATGAGTGTTCAAAAGATGTAATATTTGAATGAGACTTGCTCGTTTTATCCTGTATTTATGAAAAACTTGTTTCATATGCGCTATGCAACGCTTGTTTGAATTTAAAATATTACCTTCTGTTTGGCTGTTTATCCAACTGAGAGATGGCTAGTCCTCGGCTTCTGCCCCCATGCCACGAGTGTTGGGGTGTTCGGGATAAACCTGAGCACTCTTGTTCCCATGTTTGGGTCCTTCGAGGGAGGTGCTCAGCACAGCGAACAAGGCAACCAGACTAATAATGCTTTATCACTCTCACTTAGCCATAGAATTCTATAATTTTAAATTTCGGCGAAGCCCCTGGTATTCGGAAGGCCCAATTTGGGGCGCGATACACGCCTTTAAGCCGGACAGGGCCAGCCCCTCGCTCTAAGCGGCATAAGTCTTTAGGGACTCGAAAACCTCGCCGAACAGCGACCAGTCTCTCGCCTTATCATGACAGTCAGTTTTAGCTTTCTCTACTGAGGTGCTGAACCCAGCAGAACCGGGGCACAATCGCAGTAGTTCTCCTAGCGCTACCTTAGCCGATAGAGCGGAACGTAAGGTACCAAAACATAGGAGCCGGGCAAACCCAACATTTGACCAAAGACATGATTCGGAGCTGATGCATATAATGCTATAAGTTCGGGGTGCCGCACTTGTGAAAGTGTTCAGACTTTTCACACTGTATTGTGGGGTACGTAAGCCCCTGGTGTATTGGACATACCAGAGTGTACGGTTGCAAGGCGTCATTAATGAACACACACACATATATATACGACAAGAATGCAATAATAGTCGTAATGTCATGCATTGTTTATTCAAAAAATTGCGTTAAAGTAGAATGATACAGATAGTGCGATAAGCAAAGAGTAGGAGTATGTCCCTTCCAAGGGCAAGCTGAGGAATAATATTAAATCGAATATTTCGCTTGTTACTGTAATCCACCTGTGAATTCCGTGGTATGACGTAGCTGTCTGCCTCCTTGGTTGCTGCATCATGTGTTCGGCGATAGTGCTGCCGGACAGTGTTTCCAGAGATTAAGGTCCTGAAAAAAGGAAGATAACCAAACGGGAAGCCCCTAGTGCGGTTTAAGCCGTGTATTGGGGCGTGTCGCAGTTGTGCCCCCCTCCCCATCTGTGCCCATGGTATTTTTAATGCGTAATTATGTACGCGGCACGAGTTTCACCGTTGGGCTGGGATTGGGTTTGTCGGTGTTCTGGGAACGGGGGTCCCCAGACTTGCCTGCCTGCGGCCTGCGGCGTGGCTCAAAGGGGCCCCAGCACGGCCCATCTTCACCAACACAAGACTCAAGACCCTCGCGGGGCGGACGACATGGAGCTTCCTCAGGCGCGGCCTCGTCAGGCTGGCCCGCGAGGAGGTGGAGAGATCAAGGCGGGGTACCTCGCGAGGTGCCCGTGACGCAAGCCATGACGACTCGGGGTACCAGGCGGGTGCCAGCCCGCGCGGCGTCCTCCTTTCCTCTTTGGTGCAAAGGGAGCAAGCGCAGCCGCGGAGTACCGAGGCATCAGGCAAAGGTTGCCATTTCGGTGCAACGAGACCAAGACCAGACAGACTACGAGACGGAGGTCACCGTGGAGCCCAAGACGGCGTCATCACCAGAGCTTTGCGCAGGCGAAGACTGCTTTTGTCAGGATAGCTAGTACTTGCTGTCCCCCTTCAAATTAGCCCGCCATTGTTGGCTCCCTTCCCGCTCGATATTTGGGAAGAGGACCGGGGCCTCTATAAATAGGACCAGCCGCCCACAGAGCAAGAGGTCGGTCATTGGTTAGGTTGAAAGCAGAGAGAGAGAGGTGACTGAACTCCCCTAGCAGTTCATTGCCCCAACCAAGAACAGACCCTCGCGAGGCTGTTCTTCCTTGTATTGTTCATCATCATCAGCCCAAGAGGCAATCCACCCACCACACACTGGAGTAGGGTATTACACCACAACGGTGGTCCGAACCAGTATAAACCTTCTGTCTCTTGCGCTGTTCTTTCAGTAGTTTAGATCTTTGCGAGACGGTGAGGTAGAAGGCGTAATCTCCGCGCGCACCCCAGTGTTCAAACCTTAAGGGTCTACCGGAACCCGAAATCCGACATTTGGCGTGCCAGGTAGGGGTGCGCCGGAATTCGTCTTCCACCACTCCGTGCCCCGTTGCGTCTTCATCGCCATGCCCGGCGACCAGGAGGGCAACCCTGACCCATGGGCTGCGTGGCCCGCCCGCGCGGAACCACTCGCCTCGGGTGACCCCGTGCCCCAGGCAGCTTGCGGTCCGCAGGGCGCTGCGGGCCGCGGGCGACGCGGGCAGACTTTGACAACTCTTACACCGCGGCAGGCACGGTCGGCAGCAAGGGCCTCCAATCACGCCGCGACCACGACACCGTACACCCGCCGGGAGCAGGCGAACTCGAGGGCCGCGCTCACGGTGGTCCGAGAGCTGCTACGGTGCAGACTGCTGGAGGGCGGCCATGACGTGTTGCTGGAGCGAGGGGTGGAGCTCCTGGGCTTCGCCGCCTCGGGGGCTCACCCCTTCTCCACCCAGCTCCCGTCTCAAGCCCAGGGCGACCCGCGCGGGGGCCCCGCGCGCGCCCGCGGGCTCCAAGGCTACTCCGACGCCGGCGAAGCTGTTAGCACCGGACCGGCGGCGGCGCTGCCCCCGCCCCCGGTCCGCGAATAAGAAGGACTCAACACGACCCGCGGCCCCAGTGGGCGGCCACGCTGCCACCCCGCAGTGGGCGTGATAGGCGGAGCCGCCTGGCATGCGGGGCATTACGGCGTGGCATTCGGGATGACGGCGCCAGAGGAATACGTGCCCCTCATGATGGACCAAGGACACCCTCACAAGAACGGACAAGGCTCGCTCCTCAGCCCAAGCTGGGTGGACGAGGCGCTAGAAGCCGAGCCGTTCCAGGAGCCCCGGAACGGTCCCACTAGACACGCTGGAGGCAATGATTATCGGGCACCGCTAATTCTTCAGGAGCAGGTATATGCTAACCATGGATCACGGGAGGTGCAGGTCGCCGCAGCAAGCAGCGGCCCCGCTCCCACAGTCTCCTACCCCTCGGGAGGAGGGCGCAGGGGGCTGCAGGAGAGGGGCTGAGATCCGGCATCACCACCGCGGCATTCGGAGCAAGGTGTTCTCAGGAGGTAGGCCCTCTACTGGGGAGGTGCCTCAGGACCTGCCCCTGGCGGAGGACCCGTGGTCGTCGGGGGAACCGCTGGCGACCGCTCTACCCCATCGGGCGGCGTCCTGGGTTCCGGTCATTGCTGATGGCACTAGAGTGTGGCGCAAGGCGGGGCCCCCGTCTGGCGATATGAAGCAAGGCCAGTACCTGTGAAGAAGGCCCGGTGCCTGTGAAGCTCGCCGCCCCGTGACACTCTCACGTAATAATGAGTGGGGCTGTACACGCCCCGGAGTCTCAAGGGTGCCGGCCTCAGGCCCTGGGGCTCCCTCCCATGCCCAGTGGACAACACTTAGCTCCGCGCTGGTGAGAAGACGTCCAAGACTAGATTAGGTGCTGGACGCGGCCTTTTGCCTGCTTTCATTGCCTTTCCCTTTGGCTGTATCTTTTCCCCCGCTGGATTTAAGTTGGATTCGCATTTGAGATTTGCGTGTGTTCGGGGAAGGGGTGCTTATTATCGCTCGAGCCGTTTCTCGCGTTCTGGTTACCGCTTCGTCATAGCTGCCTCCCCTCGCGAGCCCCTCGCGAGTCGGGTCAGGCCTGGCTCGTGCGCAGCCCAGCTGCCGCTGTTGCTCCCTCTCGGGAGGATTTTCGGGTGCCTGTGGAGGGTGTCCTGTTAAGAAAAGGCCCAGAGCCTGTGAAGCAAGGCGAGTGCCTGTGAAGCTATCGCGTTTGCGAAAAGGCCCAGAGCCTGTGAAGCAAGGCGAGTGCCTGTGAAGCTATCGCGTTTGCGAAAAGGCCCAGAGCCTGTGAAGCAAGGCGAGTGCCTGTGAAGCTATCGCGGTTGCGAAAAGGCCCAGAGCCTGTGAAGCAAGGCGAGTGCCTGTGAAGCTATCGCGTTTGTGAAAAGGCCCAGAGCCTGTGAAGCAAGGCGAGTGCCTGTGAAGCTATCGCGTTTGCGAAAAGGCCCAGAGCCTGTGAAGCAAGGCGAGTGCCTGTGAAGCTATCGCGTTTGCGAAAAGGCCCAGAGCCTGTGAAGCAAGGCGAGTGCCTGTGAAGCTATCGCGTTTGCGAAAAGGCCC
>NC_053025.1:150093369-150148369 GCF_003073215.2 Triticum urartu
GATCGGATACAAGAGATGGACTAGGGTTTGAGAGGAGATGGTGCTAGTGAAGATGTTGATGGAGATTGACCCCCTCTCGATGAGAGGATCGTTGTAGATGACGATGGCTTTGATTTCCCCCTCCTGGAGGGAAGTTTTCCCGGTAGAACAGCTGCGCCGGAGCCCTAGATTGGTTCTGCCCAGGTTCCGTCTCGAGACGGCGGCGCTTCGTCCTGATTTTTTCCATGTCAAAACACACCATATAGCAGAAGATGAGCACCGGGGCCCTGCCAGGTGGCCCACAAGTACGGGGGGCACGCCTAGGGGTAGGGCGCGCCCTCCACCCTTGCGGATGGCAGGTGGCCCCTGTCGGTGTCAAAATCGGCGGATCTCGGATAGGGGGTCCCGAACTGTGTGTCTAAGGTCGATGGTAACAGGAGACAGGGGACACAATGTTTTACCCAGGTTCGAGCCCTCTCTATGGAGGTAATACCCTATGTCCTGCTTGATTGATCTTGATGAATATGAATTACAAGAGTTGATCTACCACGAGATCGTAATGGCTAAACCCTAGAGGTCTAGCTTGTATGGCTATGGTAATGTCTCCCTCCTCCGGACTAAGTCCTCCGGTTTATATAGACACCGAGAGGATCTAGGGTTACACAAGGTCGGTTACAAAGAAAGGAATCTACATATTTGGTCTCCAAGCTTGCCTTCCATGCCAAGGAGAGTCCCATCCGGACACGGGTGCAGTCTTCGGTCTTCGTATCTTCACAGCCCATCAGTCCGGCCCATGGCTAACAGGCCGGATGCCTGAGGACCCCTTAGTCCAGGACTCCCTTAGTAGCCCCTAAACCTGGCTTCAATGACAATGTATCCGGCATGTAGATCTGTCTTTGGCATTGCAAGGCGGGTTCCTTCCTCCAAACTCCAAGATAGTCTTCAGACGTATCAACGTGTCCGGACCTGTAACACACACCACACACAACTGTGGAGAGAATATAATATTCCACGAGTCCAATATGTTGACAATTTTTTTACAACATGACATCACGTCTGCCTGGTCACTATATCGAACCGTTTTGTCTGCCATCCCGTGTTTCGAGATGCGATTTCCATTGGCACGCCTTGTCAAAGCAGAGATTGTGTCCCCTTATTGCGGGATCCTCATCAATACGGGCGTGGATAACCCATCCATGCCGTTTACACAGCCCTTGGGAGTAGGCGAGTTTTAAGGCGAGTAGGAAGGCGTTTGACATTCGCGGCCTTTATAAGGGGATAAGGATTTGTCCTCATTCACCCACGCCTTCTCCTTCCTCTGCCCATCCATTCTTGAGCTCCAGCGCCCAAGATCTAGCTTCCCCCGCAGGAGAAAGCACTCCAACCATGTCCGGATTCGGAGCTAGAGGCAAGTGGATGGCCTCCTTTGTTAAGAAGAAAGACATCAAGGAGCTCCGAGAGGCCGGATATCTAGCCAAGGAGATCGTTCACCGTCTCCCGGCCAAGGGACAGATCGTCCCTACCCCAGAGCCCCATGAGAGGGTTGTGTTTCTCACACATTTCGTCCGCGGGCTGGGATTCCCTCTCCACCCGTTTGTCCATGGACTGATGTTTTACTACGGGCTGGACTTCCATGATCTAGCCCCCAACTTTATCCTCAACATCTCGGCATTTATAGTCATTTGCGAGGCCTTTCTACGTATCCCACCTCACTTCGGCCTATGGCTGAAGACCTTTAATGTAAAGCCGAAGGTGATGAGAGGCCAACAAGCAGAGTGCAGAGGCGCTATGGTGGGCAATGTGCCTAATGTCACATGGCCTGAAGTCTCCTTTGTGGAGACGTGAAGGGGTGGCAGTCGGGGTGGTTCTACATCACCGAGCCACGCGACACCGACTGGGCGACGGCCCCCGAATTCTGATCCGGAGTTCTGATGCGGCTCACCTCCTGGCAAGAGAAGGGTCTAACCTGGGGTTCTTCGAACGAGCTAACTGGGCTCCAAACGTGCGTCCAGAACATGATAACCAAGAGAATAAAACTTGTCAACATGATCCAGGTTATGCTCATTTGCCGGATCCTTCTGTGCCAACGCCGGACTTGCTATTTGTGGGAGTTCGATCCGGCCAAGCACCAGACGCTGCTAGAGCTCTTCGGCATGATGCACGAAGACATCTGGAAAGTGCTCTTCAAGGTCGGCGAGACACCACCGCCTACGATCGAGGATCGCGGGCTTAGCTTAAAATGCCGGGCTAATTTGGTAAGTTCTTTCATGTTTTCAAGGTATAGCCTTTGCTGGCATATTTTGAGAAGTAGTCTAAGCCTTACTATCAATTTTTTAGGCCTAGATCGACATAGCGGGGTGGATTAACTGTCCGGCTCCGCTGCCCGAAGACCAAGAAACCCCACTTCCAACGAAGATGCTGTTTCCGGCGCCTTATGGTGTGCCAGAGAAGAAGGCCAAGAAAACGGCCAAGGGGGCCCGAAGTGGCCTTCGCCGAAAAGGCGCTGCGGACGTGACTTCCGAAGACAAGACTCACTCTTCGGCCACCGAAGACGATGACGAGGAGGAGGAAGAAAGCGACTCCCCCCTTGGGGGGAAGGAAGAAAAGAGGGGCCTAAGGGAGTCCTGGATTAGGGGGTCCTCGGACTGCCGGACTATATACTTTGGCCGGACTGTTGGACTATGAAGATACAAGATTGAAGACTTCGTCCCGTGTCCGGGTGGGACTCTCATTTGCGTGGAAGGCAAGCTTGGCAATTCGGATATGTAGATCTCCTCCCTTGTAACCGACTTTGTGTAACCCTAGCCCATCCGGTGTCTATATAAACTGGAGGGTTTAGTCCGTAGGACAAGAGCAATCAGAATCATAGGCTAGCTTCTAGGGTTTAGCCTCTACGATCTCGTGGTAGATCAACTCTTGTAATACTCATATCATCAAGATCAATCAAGCAGGAAGTAGGGTATTACCTCCATCGAGAGGGCCCGAACCTGGGTAAACATCGTGTCCCCTGCCTCCTGTTACCATCCGCCTTAGATGCACAGTTCGGGACCCCCTACCCGAGATCTGCCGGTTTTGACACCGACATTGGTGGTTTCATTGAAAGTTCCACTGTGTCGTCGCCATAAGGCTTGATGGCTCCTTAGATCATCGGCAACGATGCGATCCAGGGTGAGGTTTTTCTCCCCGGACAGATCTTCGTATTCGGCAGCTTCGTACTGCGGGCCAACACGCTTGGCCATCTGGAGCAGATCGAGAGCTACGCCCCTGGCCGTCAGGTCAGATTCGGAAACTTAAACTATACTGCTGACATCCACGGAGACTTCATCTTCGACGGATTCGAGCCCATGTCAGGTGCGCCGCACAGTCACGACGAGCATGACTTAGCTCTGCCGCCGGACGGTGTTCGGGAGATCACACCTATGGCAACTCCGGCCCTCAATCCGGAGCAGAGCGTGCCGTCCAAGGACGGGTGGATAGACCCCGCCACGGAGGCCGCACACTCAGCGGCGATAGAGCCGAATACTGACTTCACCCCCTACGAGACCTGTGTTGCCGGATCCTTGGATTCGTCCCCGGCCACGGGCTCCGAACCGCCTGCGTCCATGCCTATCGAATCTGATTGGGCACCGATCATGGATTTTCCTCCGCGGATATCTTTCAGCACTCGCCCTTGGGCGACTTGCTAAATTCATTGAAATCTCTCTCCTTGTCAGGAGACCCTTGGCCGAACTATGTCCGGCTTGAGTGGGAAGCGGACGACGAAGAAATTCATTCCCCACCCACCACCCACTTAATAGCCACTGTCGACGACTTAACCGACATGCTTGATTTCGGCTCCGAAGACATCGACGGTATGGACGACGATGTAGGAGAAGAATAGGAACCACCGCCCACAGGGTGCTGGACTACCACCTCATCATATGATATATACATGGTGGACACCCCCAAAGAAAGCGATGGCAATAAGGCAACAGAGGATAATCCCCCCGAGAAGCAATCTAAGCACCGGCGTCAACGGCGCCGCTCTAAGCCCCGCCATAGCAAAAACGGTGATACCGGCACAAGAGACAATAACGCTGCGGATAGCGCCGAAGACGAAGACAATCCCCTCCAGCCAGGCCTCGAGCGGGAGGATGGGCAAGCCAGCCCTAAGGAACAGGCAGTAGACGGAGAATCGGAGGATGACAATTACATGCCTCTCTTCGAAGGCGAGGTGAGCCTCGGCGATGACGGATTTATCGTGCCTGAGGATCCTGCCGAACAAGAGTGCTTCAAGCGCCGGCTTATAGCATAGCAAAAAGCCTGAAGAAAAAGCAACAACAGCTTCAAGCTGACCAAGATCTACTAGAGGATAGATGGACTGAGGTCCTGGCGGCCGAGGAATACGAACCCAAACGCCCAATCAAAAGTTACCCAAAGCGCAGGTTGCTACCCCAACTCGAGGAGGAAGCATTAAGGCCTACGCTCCCAGCGTATGATGCGGCTGACCGACCACCTCGTGTCCGAGACAAAGCGGCATATCAGGCCGAAGTCCAGCCCGCACCCCGTCGCCAGTCAAACAAAAATACCAAGGCCCGGGGCAACACGCAGGACCTGTGAGATGTATTGGAAAACAAAACAGGACATGCAAGATCGATCTATGGATCACGGGGGCGCGCCCCAACGCGTGATGACGACCGTCACGCCGGATATACTAAAAGCAAATCCGGCCAGGCCAAATACAGCAGACAAGACTCTTATGAACTGCATCGTGATATATGTCGGCGCTCTGGGAACGGGGGTCCCCAGACTTGCCTGCCTGCGGCCTGCGGCATGGCTCAAGCGGGGGCCCAGTGCGGCCCATCTTCATCAGCTCAAGCTCAAGACCCTCGCGAGGGGCCAAGCCTCACGGGGCAGACGACAGGAAGCTTCCTCAGAGGCAGCCTCATCATGCAGGCTCGCGAGGAGGCAGAGAGATCAAGGCAGGGGTACCTCACGAGGAACCCATGACGCAAGCCATGACGATCGAGACCAGGCGGGCGCCAGGCGGGCATCGGCTTGCGCAGTGTCCTTGTTTCCCCTTTGGTGCAAAGGGGGCAAGCACAGGCCAAGGCATCAGACAAAGGTTACCATTCCGGTGCAACGAGACCAAGACCAGCCGAACGGCAGGACGGAGGTCACCATGGAGTCCAAGACGGCGTCATCGCCAGTGCTTTTGGCAGCCGAAGACCACCTTTGGTCAGGATAACTTGCACTAGATGTTCCCCTTCGAAATGGCCAATTGTTGGCGCCCTTCCCGCTCATTATTTGGGGAGAGGCCCAGGGCCTCTATAAATAGAGCTAGCCACCACAGAAGGAGGGGACGGCTGGAAATCTAGTAGAACCATAGCAAAGAGAGAGAGAGAGAGGCGACTGAACTAACCCTAGCAGTTCATCGCACCAGCTCAAGAACACCTCTCGCGAGGCTGTTCTTCCCTTGTACTGTCCATCATCAGCCCCAGAGGCAATCCACCACACCACACACTGGAGTAGGGTATTACACCACAACGGTGGTCCGAACCAGTATAAACATCGTGTCCCTTGTGTTGTTCATCATTTTCATCTTAGTTCGCACGAGAGGATTGGACGTAGATCGGTAGGGGAGAGATCTCCGCGCGCACCCCAGTGTTCGAACCTCAAGGGTCTGCCGGAACCCGAAACCCGACATTTGGCGCGCCAGGTAGGGGTGCGCCGGAGTCCTCCCTCCTGATGACCCGCTCTCCCCCGACATCGCATCCCGCCCTCATGGCGGACAACGCGCCGCCCGCTCCAGCAACGGATGCCGGCACTGGGGCCAGGGGGCTCCGGGCCTTGGCCCCCGTCTTGCGGCAAGTGCAGTGGCCGCGCAAGTTCAGGCCCGAGATGCCGCCGCGCTACGACGGCGCGACGAACCCGATGATTTTCCTGCTGGCGTACGAGGAGGCCGTCCTCAGAGCCGGTGGCGACGATCGGGTGATGGCCAACTGGTTACCCATGGCCCTCACCGGCATCCCGCGCGTGTGGCTCCTCTACCTGCCGACGGCCTCTGTCACCTCCTGGGAGGAGTTGCGCGACCTCTTCCTCGCCCGTTTCGCCGCACCAGCGCCGCCCATCGTCGTGGCTCTCCTGGGTGGCTCCCAGGCACCACCCTTGAGTCATCACGTCAAGACGTTCGCCCGCCGGATCAGCACCGCCTCCAGGCGCCAAGAAGCCCCCCCGGGCTGGGTGGCGCCCGAGGCCGATCTAACCTTCGACTCGGAGGACCACCCCTTCAACCCCATTGGTTCGGGCACGCTCCCGATGCTGTGCACCCCCACCATCTGTCAGGTAGCCGTCACCAGGACCCTCATCGATGGTGGTGTCGGCCTCAACGTGCTCTCGGTGGAGGCCTTCAGCCTACTCCACGTGCCGCCGGAGCGGCTCCAACCCAGCAGGCCTTTCTCGGGCGTCGGAGCCGGTTCCACCGCCTCCCAGTGACCTTCGGCACCTGCCACAACTTCCGCACGGAGCTAATCGACTTCGACATCGCCCCTATCGGCCTCCCCTACAACGCCATCCTGGGCTATCCGGCCTTGGCTCGGTTGATGGCGGCAACTCACCCGGCGTACAACCTCATGAAGATGCCCGGGAGCAGCGGCGCCCTCACCGTGTCAGGAGACACAAGGGATGCGCTGCAGGTGCTCTGGCTTGTTTTCAGGGCGGCCGCGGTGGCGCAGCCCACTAGCACCGACGCCCTTGAGCCCAAGGGGGCTGCGCCGGCTAAAAAGAAGCAGATGTTCACCCAAGACAAGGCGGAAACCAAGCAGGTACCAGTCGACGAGGACGGGTCCACTGGCGCCACCTTCACCATAGGGGCCAACCTCAAGCCCGAGCAGGAGAAGGCCCTAATCAGGTTCCTGCGTGCGAACAAGAAGGTGTTCGCGTGGGAACCAGATCAGTTAGCGGGGGTCCCAAGGGAAGTGATTGAGCATCACCTCAATGTGTGCCCCAATGTACGCCCCGTGAAGCAAAAGGCAAGGCGGCAGTCTACTGAGAAATAGGCTTTCATCGTTCAAGAGACGCAGAAGCTAGAGGCGGCAGGGGTTATCCACGAGGTCGGCTACCCCGATTGGCTGGCTAATCCTGTTGTCGTGCCAAAGAAAGGGGGAAAGAGCGCATGTGCATCGACTTCACCAACCTCAACATGGCCTGCCCGCAGGATCCATTTCCGCTCCCCGCATCGACCAGATAGTCGACTCCACCACAGAGTGTGACCTATTATGCTTCCTGGATGCCTTCTCGGTCTATCACCAGATCAAGATGGCGGTAGAAGACGTGGAGAAGACAGCTTTCCTGACCCCGTGTGGAGTGTACTGCTATGCGTGCATGCCGTTTGGGCTGCGCAACGCAGGCGCGACCTTTCAGCGGCTGATGCACATCGCCTTAGGTCGGCAGCTCGGGAGGAACGCTGAAGTTTACGTTGATGACATTGTGGTGAAGTCTCGTGAGGCAAGAACCCTGATACAGGATGTAACACCCTCGATGCAACTATAGCTCCCACGTGTCGAGGCACGACTTAGAGGCATAATCGCATTGAAGGCATATGTCGCAAGTCAGGCAATCATCACAAACATCCCATGTAATATAGATAATGAAAAGGGATAACATAGTTGGCTTACACTCGCCACGTCAATCAAGTACATAAATAACATACATCATCCAAACACTCATGGCCCGACTACGGCGCCAAATTAAAAGACAACCCAACAAGCGACATGGTCCCGATCACCCCCAACTGGGCACCACTACTGATCATCAGGAAAAGAAACATAGTATCGCTGAGAGTCCTCGTCAAACTCCCACTTGAGCTCGAGCGCGTCACCTGGAGCGGAATCATCTGGACCTGCATCTGGTGTAATAGTAATCTGTGAGCCACAGGGACTCAGCAATCTCGCACCCTCGCGATCAAGACTATTTAAGCTTATAGGTAGGGTAAGGTAAATATATGTGGAGCTGCAGCAAGCGACTAGCATATATGGTGGCTGACTTATTCGCAAAAGAGAGCGAGAAGAGGAGGCAAAGCGCGAGCGAGAAACTAGAGAGCAACCTGCGCAAGCATTACTCCAACACCGTGTCCACCTCCCGGACTCCGCCGAGAAGAGGCCATCATGGTAACACACATGATTGATTCATTTTAATTAAGTTAAGGTTCAAGTTATCTACAACCGGACATTAACAAATTCCCATCTGCCCATAACCGCGGGCACGGCTTTTGAAAGTTCAAATCCCTACAGGGGAGTCCCAACTTAGCCCATGACAAGCTCTCACGGTCAACAAAGGAATAGACCTCCTCCCAAGACGTTCCGATCAGACTCGGTATCTCGGTTCTTCAAGACACTTCGACAGGTTAAAACTAATCCAGCAACACCGCCCAAATGTGCCGACAAATCCCGATAGGAGCTGCACATATCTCTTTCTCAGGGCACACTCAGATTGTCCTAGGTATGGGTAGGCCAGCCCAGAGTTGCCCCTGGTGGCCACCGGCAGCTGACAGGTGGACCAACACTCAGAGGAGCACTGGCCCGGGGGGGTTAAAATAAGATGACCCTCGGGCTCCGGAAACCCAAGGGAAAAAGAGGCTAGGTGGCAAATGGTAAAACCAAGGTTGGGCATTGCTGGAAAAGCTTTAATCAAGGCGAACTATCAAGGGGTTCCCATTATAACCCAACCGCGTAAGGAACGCAAAATCCGGGAACATAACACCAATATGACGGAAACTAGGGCGGCAAGAGTGGAACAAAACACTAGGCGAGAGGCCGAGCCTTCCACCCTTTACCAAGTATATAGATGCATTAAGATAACATGGCAATATAATGATATCCCAACAAGTAAATAAAATGTTCCAACAAGGAACGGTCTCCAATCTTCACCTGCAACTAGCAACGCTATAAGAGGGGCTGAGCAAAGCGGTAACATAGCCAAGCAACGGTATGCTAGGACAAGGTGGGTTAGAGTTTTGACATGGCAATTTGAGAGGCTTGAAAGCAAGTGGTAGGCATCGTAGCATTGGCATAGCAAAAGAGCGAGCAATCTAGCATAGCAAAGATAGTAGTGATTTTGAGGGTATGATCATCTTGCCTGCAAAGTGGTCAGAGTTGACTGGATCCTCGAAAGCAAACTCAACGGGCTCCTCGTTAGCGGAACTCGTCTCCCGGCTCTACCCAAACAAGACAAACAAGCAACAAGGACACAATCAACCAGGTGCAAGGATCGAACAATGATGCAGAGATATATGCTATGCGGGATGCGATGGCGGGATGCATAATACAAGATTTGACAGGAAATGGCATGGAACTGGCCTCTACTTGGAAATCCAATGGTGCCACTGGAAAGATGATATGAAAATCGCTTGAAAACGATATAAAGAATGCCGGAATCGAGTTACGAGATGGAAGCGATCAAATATGACACCGGTCTGCGATTTACAGCAAGTAGCCAACTAAATGCCAATGAGATGGAACAATGCTAACACAGCAACCAAACATGACAACAAAAATACATGGAAGGGATGCATAAAGATGCTTAACAAAAGTCTAGCACTGAGCTACGGCCAAATCAATCCATTAACAGGTTCAAACAAGCATGGAAAAATGCATATGGAAAACAGATTTCAGACTTAGTGAAATTAACACTTGTCGGAATTTCAGATCAGGTAGCACTCCTTCGGAGCAAACAAAACTATATGCTAATGGACTGAACATGGCAAAGTAAAGCATGGCATGGAGCTACTCAAAGAGCTTAAAAAAGTCCTCTTAGTGACCTTGAGCCAAAAGGGATCAGAAAATACAATTGCAAAGCATGTGACATACCAAAAACATAACCAGGATCACAGAACTTAGTGAAAACTTGACACATGCTGAAATATAATCAAGTAGGCATGTTACGAGCTCGATGCACTCACTACGGTGTAAGTCAAGGAAAGACAAGCACAATCCATCAATAAGGCAACAAAATTCAAGCTATACATGGCAAAATAATAGCATAGCATGCAGGGATCAACTACAACATCATCAGCAAAATTGCAAACAAGTTCACAATCTGCCCAGATTCAACAAAGTGGCAAAAGTAGAGCCTCTATTGACTCAGCTAGGGTGCTCCATAATTGCAAACAAAGACATGGATGGATAGAGCACTACAATATTAACAAAACATCCTTACTGATCATCCTCAAAATAGGCACGGATCACTAGGAAACAACTTGAACATATGGCATCATGAGATAAAACAGCTCAAAGAGTGGAATTACTAAGTCCTGAAAACAGAGTTAGCAAAGTGCACCACTTTGGCAAGCTTGACTAGTCACCACACACATCACAAAAATACATGGTTGCACCCTCTGGAAATGATGACAAAACCCTTAACAAACATATGTAGAACTCAGGGCATATCATGCACACAATAATCATGGCAAAAATGACAAATAGCTAAATGGAGTAGCAGATCTGACAATTAACTCAAGTAGCCCTTTTCTAACAGCATTTCGGGCATCAAAATGAACTCAAATGAAAATGATGCAATGGAATGAAATGATGTACTCTCTGAGATGAACATTTTGATATGCCATATGCATGAATCAGAGCTACGGATGCAAAGTTACGGGGCTATGAACAGGGGCACTTGGATTTGAGAATTTGGGACTTAGAAGGAAAAAATCAACCTAGGGTTACTGTTCACCGGATCTAGATCTGGCGCATGAAATCTGAGGTCCACCGGATCCCTCGCTGGAGCTGCGACGGGGATCGCCGGAGGAAGGAGGAGGCCGGCCCGGGGCTCGGGACCCGAGGGGCGGCGAGGGTGAGGCGGCGAGGCGAGGGCGAGGCGGTGGGGCGACCGAACGGCGGCGGGGCGAGGCCGGGCGTCGAGCTCGCCGGCGCGGAGCAGCTTGGCGGCGGTCGGAGTGACGGCGGTGGCCGGCGCGCGATCGGGCGGCGCGGACGGAGAAGAAGCAGCGGGCGGCGGCGGATGGCGAGTGGGCCGCGGGGGCACCGGCTGGGCCTCGGCGGCGGCGGCGGCGTGCCACGTGGCAGCTTGCCACTGGTGCGGGCGGGCGGCGGACCGATCCGGACACGTCCGGCCTGGGATTTTTGTCCGGCGGGCGACGGAGTGGAAAAATTAGGGTTAGGAAGAGAGGGGATCCGCGAAATTTCGGGGGGTCCTATTTATAGGCATAGAGGGAGCTAGGAGAGTCCAAATGAGGTGCGGTTTTCGGCCACACGATCATGATCGAACGCTCTAGGTGATGGAGCAGAGTTAGGTGGGTTTTGGGCCAAATTGGAGGGGTGTTGGGCTGCAACACACACGGTGCCTTTTCGGTCCCTCGGTTAACCGTTGGAGTATCAAACGAAGTCCAAATGGTACGAAACTTGACAGGCGGTCTACCGGTAGTAAACCAAGGCCGCTTGGCAAGTCTTGGTCCAATCCGGAAATGTTTAATCCCCACACACGAAAGAAAGCTAGAATTGACCACCGGAGGAGAACGAAACACCGGAATGCAAAACGGACAACGGGGAAAATGCTCGAATGCATGAGACGAACACGTATGCAAATGCAATGCACATGATGACATGATATGAGATGCATGACAATGATAACAACACACGGAGACAAAGACCCGAACCCGAGAAAATAAAATAACTTAACGCCAGAAACGGCAAGAGTTGGAGTACAAATTGGGAAAGTTATCTCCGGGGTGTTACAACACTCCACCACTACGAAAGGATCTCGTCCCGAGATCTAGGACTGAAAGAACGCCGGGTACTCAGAACGGAGGTGATCCTCGCATTCCCAGGTAGCTTCACGGTCGGAATGGTGTGACCGCTTGACTTTGAGAAATTTGATTGACTTATTGCGAGTCTTGCGTTCAGTCTCTTCAAGAATAGCAACTGGGTGCTCACAATAGGAGAGATCTTCTTGGAGCTCAATGTCCTCGAAGTTGACGGTGCGATCAGGAGTCTTGAAGCACTTTCGGAGCTGAGAGACATGGAACACATCATGAACATTTGCAAAGTTTGAAGGAAGCTCGAGTTGATAGGCGAGATCGCCTCTCTTGCTGACAATCTTGAAAGGTCCCACGTATCTAGGGGCAAGCTTCCCTTTGATACCGAAGCGACGAGTACCTTTCATAGGAGAGACGTGGAGGTAAACATGATCTCCGATCTCGAAAGCCAAATCACGGTGCTTACTATCATAGTAGCTCTTCTGGCGGGATTGGGCTGCTTTGAGGTTATCACGAATGACTTTGCACATTTCTTCTACCTCTGAGATTAAATCATTACCCAAAAGCTGACGTTCACCGGTTTCAGACCAGTTGAGAGGGGTACGGCACTTCCTACCATACAGAATTTCAAATGGGGCCTTGCCCGAACTTGCTTGAAAACTGTTGTTGTAGGAGAATTCAGCATAAGGAAGACAATCCTCCCACTTCATGCCGAAGGAGATCACACAAGCCCTGAGCATATCTTCAAGAATCTGGTTGACACGCTCGACTTGACCGCTAGTTTGAGGATGGAAAGCTGTGCTGAAGTGGATGTTGGTGCCCATGGCCTTCTAAAAAGAATCCCAAAACTTGGAAGTAAAGATGCTACCACGGTCTGAAGAGATCACCTGTGGGATACCGTGCAGAGAGACAATTCGAGAGGTATGGAGTTCCGCCAATTGAGCTGCAGTGATCGACTCTTTGATAGGCGGAAAATGAGCCACTTTGGTGAGTTTGTCGATGACAACGAATATAGCATCATTGCCACGCTTGGACTTTGGAAACCCAGTCACGAAGTCCATTTCAATGTGGTCAAACTTCCATTCTGGAATGGCAAGAGGTTGGAGGAGACCCGCTGGTGTTTGGTGTTTTGCCTTCACTCTTCTGCAGACATCACATTCATTCACGAATTGAGCAATCTCGCGCTTCATTCGAGTCCACCAATAAGCCTGCTTGAGGTCCTGATACATCTTCGTGCTCCCAGGGTGGATGGAGAGGAGAGAATTGTGAGCCTCGTTCATGATCACTTTACGAAGGTCACCTTTGGGCACAACAATACGATCCTCGAAGAAGAGAGTGTCCTTGTCATCAAGGCGGTAGCACTTGTACTTGGGTTTGACTCTTGGCAATCCCAATCTTCACCTTTTTCACCATAGCATCAAGAGCTGGGCTTGGCGAATCTGGTCTTCTAAGGTAGGAGGGACTTGAAGGTTGGCAATGAAACCTTGAGGAACAACTTGCAGATTAAGTTTGCGGAAAGCTTCACAAAGCTCGGGTTGATAAGGCTTGAGAATCAGACTGTTGCAGTAAGCTATTCTGCTCAAAGCGTCAGCAATCACATTGGCCTTGCCTGGAGTATACCCGATACTCAGATTATACTCTTGAATAATTTCAACCCATCAAGTTTGCCTGAGGTTGAGATTAGGCTGAGTGAAGATGTACTTGAGACTCTTGTGATCAGTGAAAATGTCCACTTTTCTTCCCAATAGAAGATGTCTCCAAGTCAAAAGAGCATGCACAACTGCCGCCAACTCGAGATCATGGTAGTTCTTCTCATTAGGCTTCAACTGGCGAGAGGTGTAAGCAACAACTTTCTTCTCTTGCATCAATACTGCGCCAAGACCTTGGAGAGAGGCATCACAAAAGACCTCGTACGGCTTGGATTCATCAGGCGGAGTCAGAACTGGAGCAGTGATCAATTTCTCTTTCAAAGTGTTGAAAGCAATGTCACACTCCGGAGACCAAACGTACTTGACGTGCTTCTGAAGAAGATTTGAGAGAGGCTTCGCGATCTTAGAAAAGTTTTCAACGAATCTTCGACAATAGCTTGCGAGACCGAGGAAGCTACGGAGTTGCTTCACGTTCTGAGGAGGTTCCCAATTCACAATTGCAGACACCTTCTCAGGATTCACGGCAATGCCCTTGGCAGAGATGATATGACCAAGATAAAGAACCTCGTCGAGACAAAATTCGCACTTGGAGAACTTGGCGTAGAACTGATGTTCTCTGAGCTTATCAAGCACCAAACGCGAGTGCTGTTGGGGAACGTAGCAGAAATTCAAAATTTTCCTACGTGTCACCAAGATCTATCTATGGAGTCATCTAGCAATGAGGGAGGAGTGGATCTACATACCCTTGTAGATCGCGCGCGGAAGCGTTCAAGTGAACGGGGTTGATGGAGTCGTACTCGTCGTGATCCAAATCACCGATGATCCTAGCGCCGAACGGACGGCACCTCCGCGTTCAACACACGTACGGAGCAGCGACGTCTCCTCCTTCTTGATCCAGTAAGGGGGGAGGAGAGGTTGATGGAGATCCAACAACACGACGGCGTGGTGGTGGAAGTAGCGGGATTCCAACAGGGCTTCGCCAAGCGCTGTGGGAGGAGGGAGATGTGTCATGGGAGGGAGAGGGAGGCGCCAGGGCTTAGGTATGGTTGCCCTCCCTTCCCCCCACTATATATAGGGCCAAGGGAGAGGGGGAGGGCGCAGCCTTGCCCCTTCCTCCAAGGAAGGGTGCGGCCAAGGGGGGGAGGAGTCCATCCTCCCCAAGGCACCTCGGAGGTGCCTTCCCCCTTTAGGACTCTCCCCTTTTCCCTCTTCTCTTGGCGTATGGGCCTCTTGGGGCTGGTGCCCTTGGCCCATATAGGCCAAGGCGCACCCCCTACAACCCATGTGGCCCCCGGGGCAGGTGGCCCCACCCGGTGGACCCCCGGGACCCTTCCGGTGGTCCCGGTACAATACCGGTGACCCCGAAACTTGTCCCGATGGCCGAAATAGCACTTCCTATATATAATTCTTTACCTCCGGACCATTCCGGAACTCCTCGTGACGTCCGGGATCTCATCCGGGACTCCGAACAACTTTCGGGTTACCGCATACTAATATCTCTATAACCCTAGCGTCACCGAACCTTAAGTGTGTAGACCCTACGGGTTCGGGAGACATGCAGACATGACCGAGATGACTCTCCGGTCAATAACCAACAGCGGGATCTGGATACCCATGTTGGCTCCCACATGTTCCACGATGATCTCATCGGATGAACCACGATGTCAAGGACTTAATCAATCCCGTATACAATTCCCTTTGTCTAGCGGTACAATACTTGCCCGAGATTCGATCGTCGGTATCCCGATACCTTGTTCAATCTCGTTACCAGCAAGTCTCTTTTACTCGTTCCGTAACACATCATCCCGTGATCAACTCCTTGATCACATTGTGCACATTATGATGATGTCCTACCGAGTGGGCCCAGAGATACCTCTCCGTCACACGGAGTGACAAATCCCAGTCTCGATTCGTGCCAACCCAACAGACACTTTCGGAGATACCCATAGTGTACCTTTATAGCCACCCAGTTACGTTGTGACGTTTGGCACACCCAAAGCACTCCTACGGTATCCGGGAGTTGCACAATCTCATGGTCTAAGGAAATGATACTTGACATTAGAAAAGCTTTAGCATACGAACTACACGATCTTGTGCTATGCTTAGGATTGGGTCTTGTCCATCACATCATTCTCCTAATGATGTGATCCCGTTATCAACGACATCCAATGTCCATGGTCAGGAAACCGTAACCATCTATTGATCAACGAGCTAGTCAACTAGAGGCTTACTAGGGACATGGTGTTGTCTATGTATCCACACATGTATCTGAGTTTCCTATCAATACAATTCTAGAATGGGTAATAAACGATTATCATGAACAAGGAAATATAATAATAATCAATTTATTATTGCCTCTAGGGCATATTTCCAACAAGTGCTTGGCATGATCTTCCTTATTCTTCGAGAAAACCAGAATGTCGTCGAGATAGACCAAAACGAAGTCATTGGTGTAGGCGTTGAAGATGAAGTTCATCATGCGAGAGAACGTCGGAGGAGCATTGACGAGGCCAAAAGACATGACAGTGTATTCATATGAACCATAGCTTGTCCTAAAAGCCGTCTTGGGAATATCTTGCTCACGGATTCGAATCTGATGATAACCCATACGGAGATCAAGCTTGGAGAATACTTGGGCACCTTTGAGTTGTTCGAACAGCTCATTGATGTTGGGAAGTGGGTATTTGTTCTTGATGGTCTTCTTGTTCAATGGACGGTAATCAACACAAAGTCGGTCCATTCCATCCTTCTTCACAGAAAGAACACCACAACCCCATGGAGAAGAACTAGGCCGGATGAGACCCATTCTTTCTTGAATATCGAATTGCTTCTTCAGCTCCTTGAACTCTTCAGGTCCGAGCTTGTAAGGACGCTTGCACACAGGTTCTGTGCCGGGCTCAAGATCAATAACGAATTCAACTGGCCGGTGCGGAGGCATTCCTGGAAGCTCTTCTGGAAAGACGTCTTGATATTCGCAAACGATTGGAATTTGCGAGATAGCATCCAGTTCACCCTTCTCGTTGAGAGAAAACAGACGGATGGTATTATCCCGAGTGGCAAAGACAATTACATCCTCAGACGAATGAGTTAATTGAATCTGCCTGGCTGCACAATCAAGATGTGCCTTGTGCTTAGAAAGCCAATCCATTCCAAGAATAAGATCAATATCCGAGTCACCAAGAACCGTTGGAGAAGCAGAAACTTGTAGTCCCCCAAGGTGATAGTAACATCCGGAACGATGGAGTTAGCATGCATGCGCTTACCAGGAGAGACAACTGCTAAAGGACTAGGAAAAACTTGTGAAACCAATTCATGCCTAGATGTAAACGGTCTCGAGATGAAACAATGCGATGCACCAGTGTCAAAAAGAACTTTAGCTGGAATATCATTAACAGGGAGGTTACCCATGATGACATCTGACGAGTCCTCTGCCTGAGCTGCATTCATCAAATTGACCTTGGCGTGCTTGGGGTTATGCTTGACCACAGCTATACTTGCCGATCTGACAGGAGGAGGAGGAGGAAGACGCCTCTGATTGAAACACTTGTTGGCATAGTGACCCTTCTGTTGGCACTTGTTGCATGTGACCTCTGAAAGCGGACGGTGATACGGAGCACTCGATCTTGGAGCTTGAGACGAAGTCTTGTTCTGAAAGCCAGGGTTGGGTGGGTGGGAAGAACCACTGCCACCTTTGCTCTTCTGCTGATACGGCTGACGGAACGGAGGAGGAGGAAGCCAATACTTCTGCTGCTTGGCCACTTGAGTAGAGGAAGAAGGAGTAACATCTCTGACTCGCTTCTTGGAAGCATCACACCTCAACTGAGCGGCCTCTTGCTTCAGTGCCATGTTGTAGAACTCATCGTACCTCAAGGGCTCAAAGAGAACAAGAGCTACCTGAATTTCTTCTCTGAGACCACCCCTGAACTGGTATATCATGCTCTTCTCATCAGGTACGTCCTGCTTGGCAAAGCGGGCGAGCTTCTGAAACAACTTGTTGTAGTCGTAGACAGACAAAGAGCCTTGCTTCAGGTTGCGGAATTCCTCACGCTTACTTTCAACCACGCTCTGAGGAATATGATGAGCTCAGAAATCTTGACGGAATTCATCCCACTTGATAACACGACCACCTCTGGAATCCTTGTACTGCTGGAACCATTCTACAGCTTGATCTTTGAGTTGGAAGGAAGCGAACTTGACAAAGTCCTCAGACCTGACGTTACTGCACTCGAAATGCTTGCACAGATCCACGAGCCAATCGTCAGCATCGGTTGCCTCAACACAATTGCTGAAAGTCTTTGGCCCATTAGCAAGGAACTGGTTGAGTGTAGCAAAGTGATTCTGATTGTTGCCTTGATTCCCTTGGTTGCCTTGATTGCGCTCTTGGAGAATTTGCATGATCAACTGTGTGTTTGCATTGGTTGCGGCCATCACAGCTTGCCATGCCTCCGGAGGAGGTGGAGGAGGTGGCAGATCTTGATTCTGATTCTGACTGGTGCTCTTAGCGGGAGCCATCCTGAAGAGGTTGACCACCGTTAGCACATAGACAGATAAAATGAAGCTGAATCCAACGGAATGAAAAATTGCAACATAAAGCCTTCACATCCGAACAAAATGAACGAATGCATTCCTCTTGAAATGGTCACATATCCATAAATTGAGAAGCCACGAAGAATTAAGGTAGAGAAATAAATCAACAAGGTACGGATCAAGAACGAATAATCGGTAAGAAATCCCAATCTCAAACCAATATCCGTGGAAGAAGAACTAGAGCTACAAGAATTCCCACCTATGAAACTCCCGAACCTTTCCGGTTATGCAATCGGGTGTTGGGGATACAGGGGAAGCATAATATCTCACCCAAATCTAGCAAATCCTACATCCAGCTGTATCCATCCTTCAACACATAACCAAGAAAAAACTTCGGAAACCATCTACCTCAACCTTCAAAAAGCATCTGTTATACAAGTTATGGCGATACCCCCGAACTCCCGCCCCAGTACTGGGTGGCGTCGAGGTTATCTCACCAACGAACTGCATAGAAGAGATTTTCGATGTTGGCATACTAAACTCAGGCATTCCAGAATTGTAACGATAAAATTATGATGACAACACCTTAGAGCTCAACTCCCCGGGACACTTCCACTAAACCCCTGACAGGAGGCACCAAGACAATGTTCTCATCATAAAACCATCGGAACGATTCCAATATACCCGCGTGATCCTAAAAAAACTTTTAGTGAAATTTGAGAAGAGAAGAGTCAAAACTCTACGTCAGGATGCCTTACCAGAGCGATGAGGAGACTGGGAAGTAAAAAGAATTCCTAAACTCTCCGATATATAATTCCTAAATGACTCAAAACATTTTTCTAGACACAACTCGGCTGCTAAAAATGATCAAGCAATGGGGCTCCTAAGGTCGGGGAAGGCTCTGATTACCAACTTGTAACACCCTCGATGCGACTATAGCTCCCACGTGTCGAGGCACGACTTAGAGGCATAATCGCATTGAAGGCATATGTCGCAAGTCAAGCAATCATCACAAACATCCCATGTAATATAGATAATGAAAAGGGATAACATAGTTGGCTTACACTCGCCACGTCAATCAAGTACATAAATAACATACATCATCCAAACACTCATGGCCCGACTATGGCGCCAAATTAAAAGACAACCCAACAAGCGACATGGTCCCGATCACCCCCAACTGGGCACCACTACTGATCATCAGGAAAAGAAACATAGTACCGCTGAGAGTCCTCGTCGAACTCCCACTTGAGCTCGAGCGCGTCACCTGGAGCGGAATCATCTGGACCTGCATCTGGTGTAATAGTAATCTGTGAGCCACAGGGACTCAGCAATCTCGCAACCTCACGATCAAGACTATTTAAGCTTATAGGTAGGGTAAGGTAAATATATGTGGAGCTGCAGCAAGCGACTAGCATATATGGTGGCTAACTTATTCGCAAAAGAGAGCGAGAAGAGGAGGCAAAGCGCGAGCGAGAAACTAGAGAGCAACCTGCGCAAGCATTACTCCAACACCGTGTCCACCTCCCGGACTCCGCCGAGAAGAGGCCATCACGGTAACACACACGGTTGATTCATTTTAATTAAGTTAAGGTTCAAGTTGTCTACAACCGGACATTAACAAATTCCCATCTGCCCATAACCGCGGGCACGGCTTTCGAAAGTTCAAATCCCTACAGGGGAGTCCCAACTTAGCCCATGACAAGCTCTCACGGTCAACGAAGGAATAGACCTCCTCCCAAGACGTTCCGATCAGACTCGATATCTCGGTTCTTCAAGACACTTCGACAGGTTAAAACTAATCCAGCAACACCGCCCGAATGTGCCGACAAATCCCGATAGGAGCTGTACATATCTCTTTCTCAGGGCACACTCAGATTGTCCTAGGTACGGGTAGGCCAGCCCAGAGTTGCCCCTGGTGGCCACCGGCAGCTGACAGGTGGACCAACACTCAGAGGAGCACTGGCCCGGGGGGGTTAAAATAAGATGACCCTCGGGCTCCGGAAACCCAAGGGAAAAAGAGGATAGGTGGCAAATGGTAAAACCAAGGTTGGGCATTGCTAGAAAAGCTTTAATCAAGGCGAACTATCAAGGGGTTCCCATTATAACCCAACCACGTAAGGAACGCAAAATCCGGGAACATAACACCGATATGACGGAAACTAGGGCAGCAAGAGTGGAACAAAACACTAGGCGAGAGGCCGAGCCTTCCACCCTTTACCAAGTATATAGATGCATTAAGATAACATGGCAATATAATGGTATCCCAACAAGTAAATAAATGTTCCAACAAGGAACGGTCTCCAATCTTCACCTGCAACTAGCAACGCTATAAGAGGGGCTGAGCAAAGCGGTAACATAGCCAATCAACGGTTTGCTAGGACATGGAGGGTTAGAGGTTTGACATGGCAATTTGGGAGGCTTGAAAGCAAGTGGTAGGCATCGTAGCATTGGCATAGCAAAGGAGCGAGCAAACTAGCATAGCAAAGATAGTAGTGATTTCGAGGGTATGATCATCTTGCCTGCAAAGCTGTCAGAGTTGACTGGATCCTCGAAAGCAAACTCAACAGGATCCTCGTTAGCGAACTCGTCTCCCGGCTCTACCCAAACAAGACAAACAAGCAACAAGGACACAATCAACCACGTGCAAGGATCAAACAATATGATGCAATGATGATATGCTAAGCGGGATGCAATGCGGGATGCATATGCAAGATTTGACAAGGAATGCATGAACCTGGCCTCAACTTGGGAATCCAAGTGTGCCACTGGAAAGATGATATGAAATCGCTTGAAAACGATATAAAGAACGCCGGAATCGGAGTTACGGTTTGGAAATGGCAAGCGATTCAAATATGACACCGGTCTGCGATTTACAGCAAGTAGCCATCTAAATGCAATGAGATGAACATGCTACAGCACCCAAACATGACAACAAAATACATGGCAGGGATGCATTAAAGTTGCTTAACAAAAGTCTAGCACTGAGCTACGGCCAATTCATCCATTAATAGGTTCAAACAAGCATGGCAAAAATGCATATGGAAAACAGATCTCAGACTTAGTGAAATTAACACTTGTCTGGAATTTCAGACCAAGTAGCCCTCTTCGGAGCAACAAAACTACATGCTACAGGATCTGAACAAGGCAAAGTAAAACATGGCATGGAGCTACTCAAATAGCTTAACAAAAGTCCCTTAGTGACCTTGAGCCAAAAGGGATCAGAAAATATACTAACAAGCATGTGAACATAGCAAAAACATAATCAGTTTTCAGACTTGGTGAAAACTGGCACATGCTGAAACATAACTCAAGTAGGCATGTTTACGAGCTCGATGCACTCACTACGGAGCAAGTCATGACAAGATAAGCATACATCTATCAAGAACACACAAAATGCAAGCTAGACATGGCAAGAACAATGGCATAGCATGCACGGATCAACTACAACATCACCGGCAAAATTGCAAACAAGTTGACAATCTGCCCAGATTCACAAAGTAGCAAAAGTAGAGCTCGATTGACTCAAGCTAGGGTGCCCCATAAATGCAAACAAAGACATGGATGGATAGAGCACCACAATATGAATAAAACATCCTTACTGATCATCCTCAAAAGAGGCACGGATCACTAGGAAACAACATGAACATATGGCATCATGAGATAAACAGCTCAAGGACTTGGTGGAAATGCTAAGTCTCTGAAAACAGATTTACCAAGTGCACCACTTTGCAAGCTTGCACTAGTCACCACACACATCACAAAAATATATGGGTTGCACCTCTGGAAAGATGACAAAACCCTTAACAAAACATATGTAGAGCATCAGGGCATATCATGCACACAATAATCATGGCAAAAATGACAAATAGCTAAATGGAGTAGCAGATCTGACAATTAACTCAAGTAGCCCTTTTCTAACAGCATTTCGGGCATCAAAATGAACTCAAATGAAAATGATGCAATGGAATGAAATGATGTACTCTCTGAGATGAACATTTTGATATGCCATATGCATGAATCAGAGCTATGGATGCAAAGTTACGGGGCTATGAACAGGGGCACTTGGATCTGAGAATTTGGGACTTAGAAGGAAAAAATCAACCTAGGGTTACTGTTCACCGGATCTAGATCTGGCGCACGAAATCCGAGGTCCACCGGATCCCTCGCTGGAGCTGCGACGGGGATCGCCGGAGGAAGGAGGAGGCCGGCCCGGGGCTCGGGACCCGAGGGGCGGCGAGGGTGAGGCGGCGAGGCGAGGGCGAGGCGGCGGGGCGACCGAATGGCGGCGGGGCGAGGCCGGGCGTCGAGCTCGCCGGCGCGGAGCAGCTTGGCGGCGGCCGGAGTGACGGCGGTGGCCGGCGCGCGGTCGGGCGGCGCGGACGAAGAAGAAGCAGCGGGCGGCGGCGGATGGCGAGTGGGCCGCGGGGGCCCCGGCTGGGCCTCGCGGGCCTCGGCGGCGGCGGCTGTGGCGCGCCACGTGGCAGCTTGCCACTGGTGCGTGCGGGCAGCGGACGGATCCGGACACGTCCGGCCTGGGATTTTTGTCCGGCGGGCGACGGAGTGGAAAAAGTAGGGTTAGGAAGAGAGGGGATCCGCGAAATTTCGAGGGGTCCTATTTATAGGCATAGAGGGAGCTAGGAGAGTCCAAATGAGGTGCGGTTTTCGGCCACGCGATCGTGATCAAACGCTCTAGGTGATGGAGCAGAGTTAGGTGGGTTTTGTGCCAAATTGGAGGGGTGTTGGGCTGCAACACACACGGTGCCTTTTCGGTCCCTCGGTTAACCGTTGGAGTATCAAACGAAGTCCAAATGGTACGAAACTTGACAGGCGGTCTACCGGTAGTAAACCAAGGCCGCTTGGCAAGTCTCGGTCCAATCCGGAAATGTTTAATCCCCACACACGAAAGAAAGCTAGCATTGACCACCGGAGGAGAACGAAGCGCCGGAATGCAAAACGGACAACGGGGAAAATGCTCGAATGCATGAGACGAACACGTATGCAAATGCAATGCACATGATGACATGATATGAGATGCATGACAACGATAACAACACACGGAGACAAAGACCCGAACCCGAGAAAATAAAATAACTTAACGCCGGAAACGGCAAGAGTTGGAGTACAAATTGGGAAAGTTATATCCGGGGTGTTACACAGGACCTGGAAGAAACCTTTGCCAGCCTCAACGAAGTGGACCTACGGCTCAACCCGGAGAAGTGCGTATTTGGAGTCCCCTCGGGCAAGCTCCTGGGTTTCCTCATATCCCACAGGGGCATCGAGGCCAACCCGGAGAAGGTCAAGGCAGTCGAAGATATGAGCCCGCCGAGGACCCTCAGAGAAATGCAGAAGCTCATTGGGCGTGTGACTGCCTTGGGGCGCTTCATCTCCAAGCTGGGGGGACGAGCCCTGCCCTTCCTCAAGCTGATGAAGAAAAAGGGCCCCTTCGAATGGACTGAAGAGGCCGACAAGGCATTCCAAGACCTCAAGAGGTACCTTACCAGTCCGCTAGTGATGGTAGCTCTGCGTCCTCGGGAGCCCCTGGTGCTCTACCTTGTGGCCACCCCCTACTCCGCCAGCGCAACCCTGGTGGCGGTCAGGGAGGAGCGCTGTGCCAAGGCCGCATCGACTGTCGAACTGAAGCAAAGCAGAGCCAGGAGGGCCACGCGAAGGCCGCAACCACAGCCGGAAAGGGACAGCCGCAGCAGGAGAATGCACCCGGAGCAGGAGAGGCCTCTTCTGGTGACCAAAACCCGGGGGCTCCGTTGTCTCCAGAGACGCCTCGACCTCTGGAGGACGCAAGCAGCGCCAACACCCTCAACCTCGTCAAGCACCCCGTGTACTTCGTCAGCACGGTGCTACGGGACACAAGGGCATGGTATCCCATGCCTCAAAAACTCCTCCTCGCGCTACTAGTGGCCTCGCGCAAGCTGCGCCACTACTTCCAAGGACATCCCATCAAGGTCGTCTCAGCATACCCCTTGGAAAGAGTGCTCAGGAGCCCCAACTCAGATGGAAGGGTCGCCGAATGGAACATTGAGCTACAGGCATTTCAGCTAGAATTCAGCACGACCAAAGTTATCAAGGGAGCCGCACTTGCAGATTTCATGGCAGAATGGGCAGAAGCGCCGGATCTCGAGGTAGGCGAAGACCGATCACTTTCCTCGGGAAGTGAAGCACCGGACGGCTGGGTCGTGTACTTCGATGGGGCGTTCTCCCGACACGGTGCAGGAGCTGGCGCAGTGCTTGTGTCCCCTACCTAGGACAAACGCTTCCGTTGTCGATCTACAAGGGTACGTAGATCACACTCTCCCCTCTCGTTGCTATACATCACCATGATCTTGCGTGTGCGTAGGAAATTTTTTGAAATTACTACGTTCCCCAACAATAATGAGTGGCAAGAGCCTAAGCTTGGGGATTCCCAAGGCACCCCAAGGTAATATTCAAGGATACCCAAGAGCCTAAGCTTGGGGATGCCCCGGAAGGCATCCCCTCTTTCGTCTTCGTTCATCGGTAACTTTACTTGGAGCTATATTTTTATTCGCCACATGATATGTGTTTTGCTTGGAGCGTCATTTTATTTTGTTTTGCTTATTGTTTGAATAAAATACCAAGATTTGAAATTATTAAATCTTAGAGAGTCTTCACGTAGTTGCATAATTATTCGACTACTCATTGATCTTCACTTGTATCTTTCGGAGTAGTTTGTCATTTGCTCTGGTGCTTCACTTATATCCTTTTAAAGCACGGCAGTGGTTTTATTTTGTAGAAATTAATGAACTCTCATGCTTCACTTATATTATTTTGAGAGTCTTAAATAGCATGGTAATTTGCTTAAATAATCCTAATATGCTAGGCATCTAAGAATAGTAAAAACTTTCTTATGAGTGTGTTGAATACTAAGAGAAGTTTGATGCTTGATGATTGTTTTGAGATATGGAGGTAATAATATCAAAGTCGTGCTAGTTGAGTAATTGTGAATTTGAGGAATACTTGTGTTGAAGTCTGCAAGTCCCGTAGCATGCACGTATGGTAAATATTGTGTAACAAATTTGAAACATGAGGTGTTATTTGATTGTCTTCCTTATGAGTGGCGGTCGGGGACAAGCGATGGTCTTTTCCTACCAATCTATCCTCCCTAGGAGCATGCGCGTAGTGCCGAGGTTTTTGATGACTTGTAGATTTTTGCAATAAGTATGTGAGTTCTTTATGACTAATGTTGAGTCCATGGATTATACGCACTCTCACCCTTCCATCCTTGTTAGCCTCTTCGGTATCGTGCATTGTCCTTTCTCACATTGAGAGTTGGTGCAAACTTCGCCGGTGCATCCAAACCCCGTGATATGATACGCTCTATCACACATAAACCTCCCTATATCTTCCTCAAAACAGCCACCATACCTACCTATTATGGCATTTTCATAGCCATTTCGAGATATATTGCCATGCAACTTTCCACCGTTCCGTTTATTATGACACGCATCATCATTGTCATATTGCTTAGCATGATCTTGTAGTTGACATAGTATTTGTGGCAAAGCCACCGTTCATAATTCTTTCATAAATGTCACTCATGCATCATTACACATCCTGGTACACCGCCGGAGGCATTCATATAGAGTCATATCTTGTTCTAAGTATCGAGTTGTAATTCTTGAGTTGTAAGTAAATAGAAGTGTGATGATCATCATTTTCTAGAGCATTGTCCCAAGTGAGGAATAAAAAAAGAAAGGCCATAAAAAAAGAGAAGGCCAAAAAGAGAGAGAGAGAGAAAGGCCATAAAAAGGAAAAGGTCCAAATAAAAAAATAAAAAATGAGAGAAAAAGAGAGAAGGGACAATACTACTATCCCTTGCCACACTTGTGCTTCAAAGTAGCATCATAATCTTCATGATAGAGAGTCTTTTGTTTTGTCACTTTCATATACTAGTGGGAATTTTTCATTATAGAACTTGGCTTGTATATTCCAACAATGGGCCTCCTCAAGTGCCCTAGGTCTTCGTGAGCAAGCAAGTTGGATGCATACCCACTTAGTTTCTTTTGTTGAGCTTTCATACATTTATAGCTCTAGTGCATCCGTTGCATGGCAATCCCTACTCCTTGCATTAACATCAATCGGTGGGCATCTCCATAGCCCATTGATTAGCCTCGTTGATGTGAGACTTTCTCCTTTTTTGTCTTCTCCACATAACCCCCTCATCATACTCTATTCCACCCATAGTGATATGTCCATGGCTCACGCTCATGTATTGCGTGAAGGTTTATGAGTTTGAGATTACTAAAGTATGAAACAATTGCTTGGCTTGTCATCGAGGTTGTGAATGATGAGAGCATTCTTGTGTGATGAAAATGAAGCATGACTAAACTATATGATTTTGTAGGGATGAACTTTCTTTGGCCATGTTATTTTGAGAAGACATGATTGCTTAGTTAGTATGCTTGAAGTATTATTATTTTTATGTCAATATGAACTTTTATCTTGAATCTTTTGGATCTGGATATTCATACCACAATTGAGAAGATTACATTGAAATTATGCCAAGTAGCACTCCGCATCAAAAATTCTGTTTTCATCATTTACCTACTCGAGGACGAGCAGGAATTAAGCTTGGGGATGCTGATACGTCTCCAACGTATCTATAATTTTTGATTGCTCCATGATATATTATCTACTGTTTTGGATATTTATGGGCTTTATTATACACTTTTATACCATTTTTGGGACTAACCTATTAACCCAGAGCCCAGTGCCAGTTTCTGTTTTTACCTTGTTTTAGAATATCGCAGAAAAGGAAAACCAAACGGAGTCCAATTGACCTGAAACTTCACGGAACTTATTTTTGAATCAGAAGAAGCCTAGAAGACTTGGAGTGCACGTCAGGGGATCTACAAGGAGGCCACGAGGCAGGGGGGCGCGCCCACCCCCCTGGGTGCGCCCTCCACCCTCATGCCCCCCTGACGTATTTCTTCCGCCTATATATCTCCATATACCCTAAAAACATCCGAGAGCACAGTAGATCGGGAGTTCCGCCGCCAGGAGCCTCCGTAGCCACCGAAAACCAATCTAGACCCGTTCCGGCACCCTGCCGGAGGGGGCAATCCTTCTCCGGTGGCCATCTTCATCATCCCGGTGCTCTCCATGACGAGGAGGAAGTAGTTCTTCCTCGAGGCTGAGGGTATGTACCAGTAGCTATGTGTTTGATCTCTCTCTCTCTCTCGTGTTCTTGAGGTGGTACGATCTTGATGTATCGCGAGCTTTGCTATTATAGTTGGATCTTACGATGTTTTCTCCATCCTCTACTCTCTTATAATGGATCGAGTTTCCCCTTCGAAGTTATTTTATCGGATTGAGTCTTTAAAGATTTGAGAACACTTGATCTATGTCTTGCCGTGCGTATCTGTGGTGACAATGGGATACCACGTGATTCACTTAATGTATGTTTGGTGATCAACTTGCGGGTTCCGCCCATGAGCCTATGCATAGGGGTTGGCACACGTTTTCGTCGTGATTCTCCGGTAGAAACTTTGGGGCACTCTTTGAGGTTCTACGTGTTGGTTGAATAGATGAATCTGAGATTGTGTGATGCATATCGTATAATCATACCCACGGATACTTGAGGTGACATTGAAGTATCTAGGTGACATTAGGGTTTTGGTTGATTTGTGTCTTAAGGTGTTATTCTAGTACGAACTTTAGGGCTGTTTGTGACACTTATAGGAATAGCATAACAGATTGATTGGAAAGAATAACTTTGAGGTGGTTTCGTACCCTACCATAATCTCTTCATTCGTTCTCCGCTATTAGTGACTTTGGAGTGACTCTTTGTTGCATGTTGAGGGATAGTTATGTGATCCAATTATGTTATTGTTGTTGAGGGAATTTGCACTAGCGAAAGTATGAACCCTAGGCCTTATTTCCTAGCATTGCAATACCGTTTACGCTCACTTTTACCATTAGTTACCTTGCTGTTTTTATAATTTCAGATTACAAAAACCTTTATCTACCATCCATATACCACTTGTATCACCATCTTTTCGTCGAACTAGTGCACCTATACAATTTACCATTGTATTGGGTGTGTTGAGGACACAAGAGACTCTTTGTTATTTGGTTGCAGGGTTGCTTGAGAGAGACCATCTTCATCCTACGCCTTCTACGGATTGATAAACCTTAGGTCATCCACTTGAGGGAAATTTGTTACTATCCTACAAACATCTGCACTTGGAGGCCCAACAACGTCTATAAGAAGAAGGTTGTGTAGTAGACATCAACCACGGACCCAGTGTTTCGTCTTTCAAATGCCGTCGATGCGGACCATAATATTCATCTGCTCCTGGACTACCTCCCAAGGTCCACGCCGACGTTGGAGCAGACATTGCCGCAACGGCGGAGCCCGAGGACACAAATCCACCACAAGGATGCTGCCGACGCCACAACATCCTCACTTGAACAGACTAATTTCCAAATCCATCACCAACCATAGAGACGATTGCCCCGTCGTGGAAGAATCTAAAGCTTCTTTATTCAGCATTACCGTCGCCGCCGCCAAAGCCAAGTTGAACAACCCAAAATCCTAAGCTACCAGGGCCCTAACCTAAAGTTAAGACGACCGCACACGCGGGATTCGACGATCTCCCTCACCACTCACGACCAAGAGGTCGCCAACAAAGCGGAGCCGCCGGAAGGATCGGATCCCTGGCGGCGGCTAGGGTTTCCGTCTGCTCGCGTAGGAGGAAAGCGATCTCCCTCACCTTTTCTACTTTGTTTATCGGGTATAATATTATATACATTGATGTTTGTATAAACTTGATCAAGCATAATAATATATTTTTCAGTAAAATAACAATATCTACAAAACTTGTATGCGTCACATTTTGATTTTTTAAATGAATTTTGAGAAAGTAAGTTAGTTTTCTTTTTATTTTTAGACCAAAGTTAGTTCTCTTTTTAAACTACCCAAACTCTGCTGCTCGAAGCCGCTAGGGTTTTACGGCGTCCTATCCCTCCGTCCCGGAGCCGCCGCCTTCTTCGGTCTCTCCTTCCAACCGTCCCTATTATCGTCCACCTCAAGTCCGGCCGAGCCGTCTTTCAGCCCGCCTCCAGTCACATACCCCTCACTAACCAGCGATGGCCGGCGCCGTCGGCTTCCTCGCGGACGTGAACGACCACTGGCTTAAGCCACGTCTGCTCCGAGTGGTGGTTGGCGAGCGGATGCCGCAGCCGGGGAGCACCGTTCCGCCGGAGGAGCTGGCCTTCATCCTCGAGGCGGTGCGCACGCACGGCCTCCTCACCGAGGTCCTCCAGGACCCGTCGGACCAAAAGCTCGCCGAGGCGTGGCGCGCCACGGTCGACGCCTGGGTCGAGCGCGTCGGCGAGCTAGTGGAGAGCGGCTCAGTACGTTGCCGTCCCCCCCCCCCTGCTTTCACCGTACTTTGCTAATTTGGTACTGTAAAAAGAATATCTCCACCATCCACCATAATGCTGAACTTGTGTTGCACTTGTATATACTAAACCCAATGTGACAAGGTGTGCGGATTTGAGCTAGTTGTTGCTATACACCACTGAAACTTTAATTCTGTTATGTTTCCTCAGTGCTACTTGTCATTACTCTCTTTTAAAGTTATTTATGTACTACTCCCTCCACCCGAAAAAGGTTGTCCCTTAAATGGATGTATTTAGCACCAAATTAGTGCTAGATACATCCATTTGAGGAACAAGCTTTTTCGGATGGAGGGAGTATGAATTATGCCATCTGGTGAGATAGTTTTATCTGGTATAAGTGTTATATTTTTGTTGTTCTGTGCTGCAGAAACATTCATGCTCGAACAATATACAACATATTCTAACAATAAAATCTAAACATCTGTAACTGTTTTTCTGATAGCTTTAACAGTTGTTAAATCTTTGATGTAAAAGAAAATGTATCAGACATGCTTTACTAATATTGGCGTCCTCTGTTTATAAATCTTTAGCCATATAGTTGTTGGTTGGGAACTTGTTTACTTGGCGTGACTTTCCAAGAGTGCAGCAGTGAGCGCTTTGCTGAATCATACTCTGATTGGTTTGAGAAGATTCTGAGGAACTTGCAGGTACTGCACATTGTTTGCTTCAGTTTTATGTGGAATTTTATGTTCTCGTTTTGTTTTTGTTCTGAGCAATTGTGTGCCCCCACCCCCTGACCCGGACCCCTTGTTTCATCACTGTTCTAATGTCTTGAGAATCCCATTATTAACTTCATAAAAAATGTGTTTAAGTTTGTTTGAATTTGTTGAGCTAATTAAATTCCAAGCAGATTATAGACAGGAAGGTAGTGATATCTGGAAGTATAGAGATATTCCAGATGTGATCAACCTTTGCTGGAATCACACTTGACGTCATACTATTTGATTGACCTCCTTCATGGATAAGACAACTTCCATGAAATGTAGATATTTCAGATGTGATCAACCTTTGCTGGAATTACACTTGGCGTCATACTATTTGATTGACCTCCTTCATGGATAAGACAACTTCCATGAAATGAAATATTTAGGTATTTCAGATGTGATCAAACTTCGCTGGAGTTACGTTTGACGTCATACTAGTTGATTGACCTGCTTCATTGATAAGACAACTTCCATGAAATTAAATGTGATGTTGAGATTTTCTACACCTAGGAGAAAACAGATGAAGAAGTCTGTCCTCGGCACTGATCTCTGTGGGAGTGATATCCGTGTAAATTTAGTGTCCCTTGGGTTAACTTAAGTCTGTTTGGCTTGGCACCTTCTGGCTGCCTGTGTTTGTGGTTGTTCATAACTTTCTTTGTGGATATTGCTATTTTTCTTTATTTCTGGTTATATTGTGATTGTTTTGAGGTCACATCTAAACCGAAGAATGAAATGCCAGTCACCATTTTCTTTATATTTAAATTGTAGGTGTTCAATCTATTATAAAACTGCATTTGTTCACTAGATCACTTTTCTCTAAATTTATTATATATCTGATGCATGCTAAGCTACCACCGCAACCAATCAATCGGAAATTATATTATGTAACGCCATCCATTTGATGTAAATATGAACCTTTATTGGAAAATTATATCACAAATTGAACTTGCAGATGGCATTTGTTCTCATTATTTGACCTATTCTGTATATTTTACCCCCTACATCCCATAATATAAGAGCGTTTTTGACACCAGTATAGTACTTCTGACAGGTGTGTAGTAGTACTAGTTATCTTTATGGCTTCACTGAGCTCATTGGCGTGGTTTTACACACTAGCAAGTTTGACTGATTGAGATTGAGCATGACCTATTTCAACAAACCACATCTAAAGAAAAACCCACCCTAGTAAAAGTTTTTATCGAAGATCTTAAATAATGCTCCCCAGGAGTTCATATAATCCATAGTCTTCACATCCCCAGAGAAAATTATCTTTCTAGTTTTCTCTTAATGAAACATTCTCATACAATTATTTATCTGATATATCTTTTTTTCCTCCTAGAAAGGACTACCTAGCTTGCAACTTGTTACTTTGGTCTCTTGTACTTCCATGTCTGATCTATTTGCGAGGTATGTCATGAAAGCTATGTCCTTTTACTTGCTCAAGCTGTCAAGCACATAGTTGGATTGTAGGTACTTCGTAGTATTGTGAATGTGATTATTTGAAACTAAAGCTCAACAATATGTCCATATCCATTGCCCTTTCTTTTGTGCGCTACTCTGTTTTGTTCAGTTGAAAGCAACATAACTTGTTCTCTGATTAGATTGGCGAAATATTTGAACTTAAAGAAAGAGGCATCATCCTTTGCTGGAAGAGTTGTTGAACCATTGCTGCTGCTTTTAAATGAAAATGGTCCAGTGGCGGTATGTTGTTTTCACCCACAGGCTTACTCTGTTTGATTTCAAGCATGCAAGAGTAAATATGTAATCTACTTCTGTCTGTATTTGCAGGATGAAGCGATTGATTTGCTAAGGACAGTTATTAAATTGTATCCCTCATCTGTAAATCGACACTACAATAAAGTATGTTTACATTTATGTTGTACTCCCTCTGTAAACTAATATAAGAGTGTTTAGATCACTAAAATAGTGTTCTAAGTGCTCTTATATTAGTTTACAGAGGGAGTAGTTCATTTCTTATCGTGAACACATATATTCTTCCTCCAGTTTACAGAAAACTTTAAGTTTTGGTTACGCGTTTAGCCAAAACTTATAAAACTTTGACTCTTATATCTCTTTAAAATACTCCTATTTATGTTAGCCACCTGAAATATTTCTACGTGTACCTTTGTCTCGAGAAGTACTTCTATAAATCTAAATTTTACTGGGATTTAGAAATATATTTTCATAGAAATTAGTGGTCAAAGCTATGTTTTGGAGACCATGTCCATATCCATATCCAAAAGCTTATTGTGAACTGGAGGGAGTAGTTTTCTGAGTCTAGAAGGGAGAAAAGTTAATCCTTGAGAATAGCTTCGAAGGAAAAGGTTTGGTTAGGTGTTTTAATAAATAAAATTTTGTAAAAGTTGGTTTCTGGGTGGATGTAGGATCATAGAGTTGAAAGTTTGGAATATCTATTTTTTGTTACTGAATTGGAACATCTTTATTGATGATCTACATGAGCTACTATCAATATGTCTAATTGTGATTTAAATGTAGGTGCGTGGCACACGAGAGTTCTTTATGCGACATGTTCCTTTTAGATTTATTTGTCATGTGTCACTTATTTATCATTTTTTTAAAATTAGTTTCTAGTACATACCTCTGAAACTACAGCAAATGTACAACTCCCTACTATTTTACTGGCTGTTATATTATGTCATATTGTGCTTAATTTACACAATTCAGGTTGAATCCACCATTGCAGCAAAGATTATGAGTACAGAAGTCAATGTAAAATTATCAAAGGTGAGCACTGTATGCTTCATGCCTTATCTTCGAATTAATCTTTTTGGGATGCTGTGCAAAGTAACATTTGTGTGTTTTATTCTCCATTTTGATGTTCTTTCTTTGTGTTGACCAACCTCTGTTTTTTCGCATCTTCCAATCCTTCAGAAATTTGCGAGAGTCTTAGCAATGCTACCTTCTGTCCGAGTATCTGAGGGCACTTGGTCATTGATGATTCAGAAAGTACTGATTGGTATAAACAATCTTCTGAACGATGCCTTTGTTGGGCTGGAAGAAGGTAATGTTTGTCATGAGCTATTTTTATTTTTGGTTGTACCATTTTAGATTGGCTTTGAACAACTTATCTTTGCAGAAAAGAAAGGGCGTGAGATTATGATGCTTCTAGTTCCACCTGGTAATGATCCTCCACCAGTGTTGGGAGATCAAGTAAAGTTGGGAGGCAATCTGCATGTGACAAAGAAATTTCGTGTCTTCACTGTTCCTACCATTTCAGCCCTTGCCCATTGCTGCTGCATGATGCTGACTAGTTATTACCCGGTTCAGGTTTGTCCAAAGCCTCATCTCTTGGTACATTATCATTACTTATTACCTAATGGCGCTGATAAGCTACCATTAAACATTACATTGCTCTAAACCATATTGTTTTACCTGTCATTGTCAAAAAAGGTCACCGTTCCTGTCCGTGCTTTGATAGCTCTGTCACGGAGAGTGCTCTTAGTTGATGGATCATTGCGCAACAAGTCGTTTCCTTCAACTACTTCCTTGCACCAAGAGCTTATTTGTTTTGAGCTTCCATCATTGCATTCATCTTTCTTGGATTTGCTCCATGCAACTATTAAAGGAATGCGAAGGTACCATGTGTATTGCCTCTTATCACTATTATCTAAGACACATCTCAATGTATGTTTTCCACAAGTTTTAAGCTTGCATCAAATACAGCAACATAGACACAAGTGTTTGATAATAATACTTGAATTTTAAGTAGCTTCGGAAACTGGATTTATTATAGAAGTCTAATATTATTCTGGATCTGAATCTGTACTGGAAAAGAAATATCTAAATTATCTACTTGTCATATTGCAGCCAACTTTTACCGCATGCTGCTAATATTGTACGGCTTGTAACTGATTACTGCAAAATTGCGAAGTTACCTACTACGAGGACAAAAGTTTACAGCATTGTTCAGCTGTTGCTGACCTCCATGGGTGTTGGTAGGCGATTCCTTTTGTTTGTTTGTTTGTATGCTCACAGTTGCATGATTTTATATTTTAAGACAAGTTTTTACAGCGAGTTGTTTTGTCATAATTATGTTTAATCATACCTCAGGGTTGAAATGAAATTGGATCTGCCTGTTTACAGAGTCAGCAACAATTTAACAATGATTCCGCTTATTTTAGAGTGGAGATAGAACACTAATTCTTGACTTTTTTTTCCTGTTGCCACTGCGGAGAAATAGTTTGAAATGCATCATCCTTCAAATACTTTATTTGTGGCATGTTCTGTTTGCACATGCGGGAAAACTATCATTGGTTTGAGGGATATAGTTTTTCTGTTCAGACAAACTTTTGTCAATGATGCTCTCTCAGAACTCAAATTTAACAACAGGCTAGATCTTTGAGGTATGACCATGCTGCATCCAGGGGCGTATGGTCTAAACATATTCCTCCATGTCTTCAAAACATGGAATCTATAACTTAACATTCACATTCCCTGCACTGGTCTGCCTGTTGTTTTTCTCTGTTGATTGACTGTCATACTTCGAGTTGCATCCATACAAATGTTTGGTACATAGCCTTGGTCGTCTTTTAGTCGATTGCGAGTCACGCCCATGGCTGAATAAATGATGCCTTTTGTTACCAGGAATGTCTCTCCATTTGTTAGAGGTAATAGTCAGCAATGCAGTTGGTGATCTGGATGATAATTGTGTAAAAGAAATGACTCTATTCAGCACAAATCCATCAAAAGGGACTAGTGAATCTTCGTCAAAAAGTTACTCCAAGAAGAGGAAGCAAGAACCACAAATACAAAATTCACATGCCTCGGGTTTGGAGAAAGCAGCAATCAGCCCAAAGAAAATGAAAACCTCTTCCATGCCAACTTCATCGAAGGGAATGACCCCTGAAACTCCAGGAGATGTTAGAATGTTCACACCACTCTGTGTTAAAATAGCTGCACTAGAAACCTTGGAAATTCTTCTGAATGTGGTATGCCTAAAATTTATCTTTTCTCACGTGCCTATTATTCGGATTTTTTTTCTTATTACTTCTCTTGTTATACTTGTTAGTAGAAAGAGCATAGGTAAGTCTGATTTGGGACTCAATTTCTGGTCTGTTATGAATGTAGCTGGCTAGGCTTTACCCCTTGTTTATAGCTGAAAGGAACTACTCCCTCCGTCCCATAATATAAGAGCGTTTTTGACACGTTTTTGGCCATAATATAAGAGCATTTTTGGGATGGAGGGAGTACTACAGAACCACCTCATTGGCTTTCTTACAGCCTAAGACTTCTTGACTTGACACACTGACTTTTAGCCTAAGACAGACTTGACTCACTAGCTTATACTACCTAAGGAAAAGACTTGACTCATTGACTGACTGCAGCACCATCCCAAACGCGTAGCACGCAGTTCATGGAATTTCACCCGCCCTAGTCCTTAGAATGTCAGTGAATTGGTCTGTGGTGTTGATGTAGTTGGCTCTGACACTCCCATCCTCCAAGCAGTCCCTGATGAAATGGTACTGTAGATCGATATGTTTGCTGTCCACCATTAGCTTGACTGCCTCAGCTTCTCTCCCATGGAGTTCATCAAGCAGCCGAGCCAGCCAAAGTCCTCGTGTTGCAGCAGATGTGGCAGCCACATACTCTGCCTCACAGGAGGACAGAGCCACCACTCGCTGCTTGAGAGACTGCCAGCTCACCAAGCTGCTACTGAGGAAGAACATCATGCCACTTGTGCTCTTCCTGGTGTCAATGTTACCGGCGAGGTCACTATCAATATAGCCAATCAGCCGTGTCTTTCCAGTCTTCCACCTGTAGTGTAGACCGTAGTAGCTTGTGCCAGCGATATAGTGAAGGATGCGCTTCACTGCCATCATGTGCTCTTGTAGGTTGCTCCATGAAGCTACCCACAAAGTCGATGGCGAATGCCAGATCGGCCTTGTGCTTTTGTGGGCTGCCAACGATCCTTTGATACTCTGTGGCATCCACCTTTTTTGCCGTGCTCTCACGGCTCAGTTTCGGTTGCCCCTCACATCAGAGTGTGAGCTGGGTGGCAGCCTTCCATTCCTCCAAGCTGAATGCGCGATGCATAGTGTGCCTAACATAGTCTGATGCCATAGCCATCTTGCTGGACTTCGATTCCGAGATAGAATGACAGCAGTCCAAGGTCACTCATCTGGAATTTTGTTTCCATCTTGTCCTTGAAGCTCTCAACTCCGCCTATGTTGTCTCAACATAGCCGGTCCCAAGCCCGGGTAAAGGAGGAGGGTTGTGATAGGCTTGGCGAGCCAACGTAAAAACTCAGCCACTCTTACGGAGATGAAACCCAAAAAAAGATTTTTGTGGGGACCGGATTATCCTGGTCAAGTTGGTAGTTGAGGACTTGGTTCTCAATGTTATCAGAGCGTATGCCCCGCAAGTAGGCCACAATGAGAACACCAAGAGGGAGTTCTGGGAAGGCCTGGAAGACATGGTTAGGAGTGTACCGATTGGTGAGAAGCTCTTCATAGGAGGAGACCTCAATGGCCATGTGGGTACATCTAACACAGGTTTTGAAGGGGCGCACAGGGGCTTTGGCTATGGCATCAGGAATCAAGAAGGAGAAGATGTCTTAAGCTTTGGTCTAGCCTACAACATGATTGTAGCTAACACCCTCTTTAGAAAGAGAGAATCACATCTGGTGACTTTTAGTAGTGGCCAACACTAGCCAGATTGATTTCACCCTCTCGAGAAGAGAAGACGTGCGTGCCTAGACTGTAAGGTGATACCTGGAGAGAGTGTTGTACCCCAGCATAAGCTGGTGGTTGCTGACTTCCGCTTTCGGATTCGTGTCCAGCGGGATAAGTGTGCCAAAGTCGTTAGAACGAAGTGGTGGAAGCTCAAGGGGGAGGTAGCTCAAGCGTTCAAGGAGAGGGTCATTAAGGAGGGCCCTTGGGAGGAAGGAGGGGATGCGGACAATGTGTGGACGAAGATGGCGACTTGCATTCGTAAGGTGGCCTCGGAGGAGTTTGGAGTGTCCAGGGGAAGGAGAAGCGAAGATAAGGATACCTGGTGGTGGAATGATGATGTCCAGAAGGCGATTAAAGAGAAGAAAGATTGCTTCAGACTCCTATACCTGGATAGGAGTGCAGACAACATAGAGAAGTACAAGATGGCGAAGGCCGCAAAGCGAGCTGTTGGTGAAGCAAGGGGTCTGGCATATGAGGACCTCTACCAACGGTTAGGCACGAAGGAAGGCGAAAGGGACATCTATAAGATGGCCAAGATCCGAGAGAGGAAGACGGGGGATATTGGCCAAGTCAAATGCATCAAGGACGGAGCAGGCCAACTCTTGGTGAAGGACGAGGAAATTAAGCATAGATGGCGGGAGTACTTTGACAAGCTGTTCAATGGGGAGAATGAGAGTTCTACCATTGAACTGGACGACTCCTTTGATGAGACCAGCATGTGTTTTGTGCGGCGAATCCAGGAGTCTGAGGTCAAGGAGGCTTTAAAACGATGAAAGGAGGCAAGGCGACGGGCCCTGATTGTATCCCCATTGAGGTGTGGAAAGGTCTCGGGGACATAGCGATAGTATGGCTAACCAAGCTTTTCAACCTCATTTTTCGGGCAAACAAGATGCCAGAAGAATGGAGACGGAGTATATTAGTACCAATCTTCAAGAACAAGGGGGATGTTCAGAGTTGTACTAATTATTGTGGAATTAAGCTGATGAGCCATACAATGAAGCTATTGGAGAGTCATTGAGCATCGCTTAAGAAGAATGACAAGCGTGACCAAAAATCAGTTTGGTTTCATGCCTGGGAAGTCGACCATGGAAGCCATTTTCTTGGTACGACAACTTATGGAGAGATATAGGGAGCAAAAGGACTTGCATATGGTGTTCATTGACTTGGAGAACGCCTATGATAAGATACCGCAGAATGTCATGTGGTGGGCCTTGGAGAAACACAAAGTCCCAGTAAATTACATTACCCTCATCAAGGACATGTACGATAATGTTGTGGCAAGTGTTCGAACAAGTGATGTCGACACCGATGACTTCCCGATTAAGATAGGACTGCATCAGGGGTCAACTTTGAGCCCTTATCTTTTTTGCATTGGTGATGGATGAGGTCACAAGGGATATACAAGGAGATATCCCATGGTGTATGCTCTTAGCGGATGATGTGGTGCTAGTTGACGATAGTCGGACGGGGGTAAATAGGAAGTTAGAGTTATGGAGACAAACCTTGGAATCGAAAGGGTTTAGGCTTAGTAGAACTAAAACCGAGTACATGATGTGCGGTTTCAGTACCACTAGGTGTGAGGAGGAGGTTAGAGCATCTCCAGCCGTTCGCCCTCCCAGGACGCCGAAAAAACGCGTCCTGGGGGCGAGTCGACGAGATTTTCGGCGAGGAGGTTAGAGCATCTCCAGCCGTTCGCCCCCCAGGACGCCGAAAAAACGCGTCCTGGGGGCGAGCCGGTGAGATTTTCGGCGTGGGGGCGACTGCGTTCCCAGTCGTCACCCCCAGGTCGGCCCCAGGGCTAAACGAATTCGGCGTTTTTTTGGCACAAACTCGTCGAAATTCATCCAAACTCGGCGACATTCATTCAAATTTGTACAAAAAACAAATAAAAAAAAACAAACACGGCCTAGCTATGCCGTCCTCGCCGCGCCTCGCTGCCGTCCGACTTCTACATGTCTAGGCGCTTGTAGAAGTCGGTGTAGTCTCCGCCGCCATCGTCGTCCTCGTCCTGCCACCTGCTGTCGTCCCTGCTGCAGCCCTGTCCAGGGTCGCCGACGCGGGATGGCCCGGCCTCCTCCTCGTCGCTGTCGAGGTAGAGGACGCCGTCCACCTCGCGGACGGGGCGGGGGTGGCGCGCCTTGAGTTCCTCAAGGGCGCGGCGCTGGCGAGCCACCTGCTCGCGGACGTAGTCCTCCCTCGCCCACCTCAGGGCCGTCTCGTCGGCGGCGGCCATCGCGAGGTGCTCCGGCTTCACTGGGAGCAGGGGAGGCTTCGGCTCGGTTTTCGGCCGGACACGGCGCATGCGACCGCCGCGACCTTCCTCGGGGATGGTCAGGGCGCCGCTGCGGGTGCGGCGCCCTAGCGGGGACTCCCCCGCCGTGTCCTGTGGCTCGTGCTTGACGGCGAAGGCCGCCGGCGAGCCGCCCGAGGAGGAGGTCGTCGCGTCCGACAACCGCCGCGGCATCCACGAGCTGCCACGGCGGCGAGAGAAGGACGGGGGTGCGGGGGCGGGGTACTTGAGGCGCGGCGTGTTGCCGGCCTCGATGTAGTCGAGGACGTGCTCGAGGGTGCGGACGGGCACCCCCCACCACTTGCGCCGCCCTTCGGCGTTGTGGCGGCCGCGAGGCACGACGCCGTTGGTGGAGGCGATCAGGCCGTCGCGGCGGTGGTCGAAGTAGATCTCTGCCCGCCGGTCCGCCCCGGTGGGAGCGGGTGGCACCGGCACGCCGCCGGCGCTCAAACGCCACGCGCCCGGCACCCTCATGTCCGGGGGAGCTGGGTAGTCGGCCTCAAAAAGGAGGCGCGCCTCCCACTCGTGGAGGTGGCGGCGGCCGAAGCCGTTCTTCGCCGCGGAATCGCCTGGGTACCGCGCTGCCATTGCTCGTCGGTGGGGGAGTGGAGTGTGCAAGCGCGGGGGGGGGGGGGGGGGGGGGGGGGGGGGGGGGGGGGGGGGGGGGGGGGGGGGGGGGGGGGGGGAAGAGAGGCGATGTGCTGCGGTGTGGCGTTCACCGGCGAGGCGGGCGTCTTTTATAGCCGGAGCTGGGGCGGCGGGAGGTGCATGCCAGGCGACGCGTGGCGGGCGGCCGTGGCGCTGGGCCACGCGACGCTTCACTGCGCGGCATCAATGGGCATGCTGACCGGCGCGCTGCATCGCGGCAGGCGCGTCATCAATGGAGGCGAAGGCGCGGCAGCGCGGCAGCTTTGGCATTGATTCCCGCGGGAAACGAGGCGATGTGGACGACGAAGCGGCGCGTCGCTGACAGGGCGGGCCCATCACAGTTCGCGCCAAAAATGGTCCGTCCGGCGCCCCCAGGCGACCCCAGCGCGCCGGGTTCGAGTTGGGTATGCTGGCGTCAATTTCGGCCCAATCCGGCGGAAAACAGGCTCCTAGGGGCGCGACTGGGCCATTTTTTCGGCGTCGGCGCCGAAAAAGTGGCCTGGGGGGTCTGTTGGGGGCGCGGCTGGAGATGCTCTTAGCCTTGATGGCCAGGTGGTACCTCAGAAGGACACCTTTCGGTACTTGGGGTCAATGCTGCAGGAGGATGGGGGTAATTGATGAAGATGTGAACCATCGAATCAAAGCCGGATGGATGAACTGGCGCCAAGCTTCTGGCATTCTTTGTGACAAGAGAGTGCCACAAAAGCTAAAAGGCAAGTTCTACAAGACGGCGGTTCGACCCGCAATGTTGTATGGCGCTGAGTGTTGGCCGACTAAAAGGTGACATGTTCAACAGTTAGGTGTGGCGGAGATGCGTATGTTGAGATGGATGTGTGGCCACACGAGGAAGGATCGAGTCTGGAATGATGATATACGAGATAGAGTTGGGGTAGCACCAATTGAAGAGAAGCTTGTTCAACATCGTCTGAGATGGTTTGGGCATATTCAGCGCAGGCCTCAGAAGCTTCAGTGCATAGTGGACGGCTAAAGCGTGCGGAGAATGTCAAGAGAGGGCGGACTAGACCGAATTTGACATGGGAGGAGTCCGTTAAGAGAGACCTGAAGTATTGGAGTATCACCAAAGAGCTAGCTATGGACAGGGGTGCGTGGAAGCTTGCTATCCATGTGCCAGAGCCATGAGTTGGTTGCGAGATCTTATGGGTTTTACCTCTAGCCTACCCCAACTTGTTTGGGACTAAAGGCTTTGTTGTTGTTGTTGTTGCTCGTCCTTGAAGCTCTCCACTGCTCCCTTGGATGAACCAGTGATGATTGTTAAGCTTCATGCACTAGCCAACGCAACCAAAAGTTCGAACTGATGGAAAGGGCTAGGCAATCCACATATACACTTCAACACCCCCTCTCACGTGTGACGCAGAAAGTCAACACGTGAACAGACTCAGAGGTATGGCTCAAGAGGCCTATAAGTGGACAAAAGGGGGCAGCAGTAATTTTTGAATAAATTGCCAAAGCTAGGACTTGAACTCAAGACCTTAGACTTTGATACCATGTTAAGCTTCATGCACTAGCCAACGCAACCAAAAGTTCGAACTAATGGAAAGGGCTAGGCAATCCACATATACACTTCAACAATGATCAAACCATCCACAGACTCCAATGGGCACGATTTCGTCACCGGTGACGCTCCGGTGGATCGCGTGCTTGTGCCCGCTATTTTTGAAGCCAATTTCCTTGAGCGTGCAGTAAAGCTTCGCGTCCCGTGCTCGTGGCGCCTGCCTAAGGCCATAGAGGGCCTTGCGCAGCCGCATGACTTTTCCTTTTTCTCCGGTGATGATGAACTGAGCGGCTGCTTCACATAGACCTCCTTCAGTTCTCCATTATGGAAGGCTGATTTTACGTCCATGTGGTGGACGGGTCACCCCTCCTGGGCAGCCAAAGCAAGCAGCAGACGGATGGATTCCATGCGAGCCACAGGCTCAAAGACTTCATCAAAGTCAATGCCGGCTTGCTGCACGAAGCCGCATGCAACCAGCTGTGCTTTGTGCTTGATCACCTTACCAGTTACATTTTTCTTCAATTTGTAGACCCATTTGAGGCCTACTGGTCGATGCCCATGTGGTAGATCGACGAGCTCCCATGTCCTGTTCTGCTCCACTGCATCCATTTCCTTGCGCATGGCTGCTTGTCATGCCTTGTCTCTCTCAACTTCTGCAAATTAGCACGGCTCCCCCGTGCTCGACGAGTGCAGCTTGGCATCGAGGTTGCGTGGCGCAAGTCCAGGCAGTGGTTCTCTAATCAGATTCTAGACCATGCGATAGCGAACTGGTGTGTCGCGGTGAGCAGCATCGAGTCGATCATCATGTGCTGGTGTTGTGACAAATTCTGGAGTTGCTGGAGCTGATACAGGGATGGTGGTGTGGCAGGTGAAGTACCCCGAGTCACATGTCCTGTTGACACAGGCTCAGCTCGCCCTGAGCTGGACGCGTAGCTGGGCGCCTTCGCTGCGTGAAGGTAGATGTACTGGATATCGAAGTTGCTGCCTGAGCGTGCGCTGTCGTCCGCTCCCCAATATCAGCCACGTTCTTCATCAAAGATGACATAGTGGGCAATGCGGATGCGTCTTGTCACAGGGTCCAGCAGCTGGTACGCCTCACACTTTCCTAGCCGATGAACACAGCGGGAGAGCTGCGGTCTTTTGAGCTTACTCAGGTTACCCTGTTAACATACGCCAAGCACCCAAAGGTGCGAAGGTTGTGGACAGCCGGCTTGTGGTCTTGCCACGCCTCGCAAGGTGTCTTTTCCAGCAAGGGATTTAGTGGGAGCACGGTTGAGCAGGAAGACAGCAGTGCTCACAGCCTCCCCCGAAAATTCAGTTGGCGTGCTCCTCTGTTTCAGCAGAGCATGCACCATTGCCACCACCGTTTAGTTTCGCCACTTGACGATGCCATTTTGCTGCGGGGCGTAAGGTGCAGAGAAGTGGTGCTCGATGCCTTCATCAGCAGTAAGCGGCAAACCTGGTCGAGATAAACTCGCCGCCGTTGTCCGTGTGGAACACGCCCAGTTTGCATCCGCATTGAACTTCTGTTGCTGCCTGAATTCTTTTGATGACATCAGGTGTGCTGCTCTTGCCAGCCAGGAGCATCACCCACATGTAGCGAGTGGCGTCGTCCACAAGCAGCAAGAAGTAGCGCTGTCCTCCAGGTGTCGCCGGTGAAACAGGACCACAGAGGTTGCCTTGAACGAGCTCAAGTAGCTGCTGCGCGCGGTACCTTGCTTGCCGATGAATTGTGCCACGTGACGATGCTTGGTGATGATACATGTCACAGAGCTGCTCCATGTGATCCGGCCGTGGCAGCCAGCGTGTCATGGCGAGGCATCACATCTTCTCCAATGCGTCGAAATTGAGATGCCCATACCTCATGCCACCGCAAGCCATGTCGTCGTGGCGGGGTGAGAGACATATTGGCTGGATCACCTGAAGATGTAGGAGGTAAAGGCGATTCCGGCCAGTCTAACCCGAATAAGGAGTCAACCTTGCTGATCCCAGATTCGAAGCACACGTCTTCTGATCAGCCCACATGCATTCTCATCTAGCTGACAAATGCTGATGATCGAGTTCTTAAGCCGTGGGATGTAGTGGACACCGCTGAGGGCCTTGTGTTCGCTGTTCTTGCCAGTGAATATGATTGTGTCCATGCCGCAGATTTTGACGATGGAGCCATCACTAAATTGGACTGTGCCGATGATCCTGTGGTCGAGCTCGGCGAAGGCATTGTCGCTGTTCTTGCCAGTGAATATGATTGTGCCCATGCCACAGATTTTGACGATGGAGCCATCACTAAATTGGACTGTGCTGATGATCGTGTGGTCGAGCTCGGCGAAGGCATTGCCGTGGCGTGTCATATGATTGGTGGCACCGGTATCGAGATGCCATCCTTCGACCTGCTTATCATTGTCGCGCAGAGTGTGGTTGCTGAAGCAATTCCTTTTTTTCATCATATATATAGAGTTGCGGAATAAATTGAAATTTATATAGTTTTATTCATATATATCAATAAAATATAGGGTTTAGAAGTAATTTTCTTGATTGCTCCCAGCCGCTCATCATTGTCACGTAGAGTGGTTGCTGAAGCAATTCCTTTTTTTAATCATATATATATAGTTGGGTAATAACTTGAAATTTATATAATTTGATTCAGATGACAATAAAATAGAGGGTTTAGAGGTAATTTTCTTGATTGCCATGCTGAAGATGTAGAGTCCCTTTGGAATGGGGTAGCTTTTATCATGAAATAATGACACTATGCACTACAATATCATTTAGAGTCATTTGCAATGTTATCTAATTGTCACAATGGTGCTTGGGTCTCAATTGTCTGTGGTTACATTGTCTGATGTATAATTGCAACAATCAGATGTAATATACATTTTATTGCCTTTATCAGGGGGGTTCATTGAGGACAGATCACTGGAGGGCAAAAGTGGACTTGCTCTTAATTAACATAGCTACAAGTGCTTGTGACTCAGGAGCAGGGTATGAGCCATCAACAACCAAAGTCGGGGAGACAAGCATATCAGACTTTCGACTTGCTTCATATAAGGCATTGCTGGCATCTTTTCTTTCATCTCCTCATGCCCGGCCACTTTATTTAGCCCAAGGAACTGAACTCTTCAGAAAAGGTAAAATCTCATGTCTATCATTTACTCCCTCCGTCCCATAATATAGGACGTTTTTGCAAGCTAATCCTATATTAGACTAGCCACAATGGGTAGTAACATAGACTAGTAACATGCATATGTTACTAGTCTATGTTACTACCTCTATAGTGGGGAGTAACATATGTGTAGTAACATGCGACACTTTATTTATTAAGCTATAGACTCATCTTGCCTTAATATGTGTGATGTTACTCATACTACTAGTAACTAGCTATGTTACCACTTTGCTCTCTCTCTTCATTTATTGCTTGCCACATCATCTATTTTATCTAGATACGTGTGATGTTACTACCTATGTTACTTCCATTGTGGGTAGTCTTATGGGATGGAGGGAGTAGTTGTCTACAGATGGAGTAATTAATTTTGTGTCTCGTAATTAATAGATGGTTAACTGAAAGGAAAAAGGGAGAGTTCTGCTTGAACTATCTCTGGATATATACAACAAAAGCAGGCCTTGTACTATTAGCTCTATGACATGGTGCAATCTGCAGCTAGATCAAAAGATAAAATATACTTGGTACATTCATACACATGATTCATGCCTGTCCACGTGAGCGCATGAGCTTGATTTGCCTTTGTGGCCTGTCGATTTGGTATATGGAAGGAGTTAGCAGTTGGCTAGGGTGGCTCCATATTTTCATGAAAGTAATAGTGTTGGCTAGGGGGGTTCCAGATATATCCTTTAAAGTAACAACTATCATCTCTTGTTTATTACAGGGAAGCTAGAGATAGGCACTACGCTCGCAGAGTTTTGTTCACATGCTTTGCTGGCTTTGGATGTTCTTACGCACCCTCGAGCCCTTTCTCTAGAAAAGGCAGGTCCTTTAGTCCCTGGACTCAACCGCAGTGAACCAGAAAAGGCAATTTTTGGTGCTGGCACATTTAACTTTTCACCATCCGAAGGGCAGCGCCAGGTTATTGCGGATGAAGATACTTATGATGATTGGTTGCCATCCATCAAGGATAATGAACCGACAGAAAAGTCCACTCTTGTAAAAGAAGTTCCGCAAATTGGTTCACATACAATTGCTGAGGCAGTAGAAGATGTTCCTGCATGCAACAGGAGTGATGCCATTATGGTGGTTGCGACCACAGAAAAAACCTCCCAGCCAATGACAGTGGATAATCCTTCTAGCTCCAATGCTGTTTCAAATCCAATCTACTCAAGGCCACCTGAAACACAGAAAGCCACAGCTACCCCCTTTCGAGAGGAAAAGCGTGCTGATCATGTTGATTCTCTTCTTCAGAATATTGATTCTCTTCTTCAGAATAAAAGCTCAGCTGCGGTCAACCTACCATTCCGCAATCTGGCAACCTCAGGTGATAAACCATCTGACCCAGGTGTTGCTGCTCCGAGCAGCTATAAAGATGTCTCTTCAACCCGCTTCATTCAGCCCATCAAGGCAGACTTGTCTGATACAGAGTCAGGAGACTCTATGCCAGAGATACAAGACGGCGACCCGGATTCTGACTATTGAGCTTCCTTCAATCAAGGACAAACATATACCCTTGCCTTTTTTCGTCCATCTTTATCAGCATATCCCTTGGGGTCAGAGCCATTTTTGCTATATATATGGCTCTGTTTATCTAAGAATGACCATCGGCTTAACGTTCGTGTATTCTGTTGCTTTCTGTACCTATGACACTTGCATGGTTTGCCAGCGCCTTTGTGCCCAGTGCAAGGAAGATGTGGCAGCTCTGTAGAAAAATTATACGAGGATTTAGTTATTTCTTTTTTTGAGGACTTGAAGAAGAGGGACAAGTTGACAAACGTTAACCATGAATTCCAAGCCAAGAATCGCCAGCTGTTCAAGCAGAACAATAATATAAAACGCCAATGGTTAACTGTATAACACTTGCTGAGTTGGGTAGAACTAATTAAGCTAGACTCCATTCACGAAAGCATGAGTACAAGCACTTGTTTTTGACATCAGATCTTGTTGTAAGGTAACCATTGTTAATTAACTTCAGATCATCGTAGAAGCAACAAAAAGAAACATGGTATCAAAAGGAAAAAAAAAATATGAGACCAGGTCTCACGGTTAGCAGGTGAGACTCGTCCTGACACGTGGCATTCACAAATCACAAAGTATCTAATCTCTCTCCCTTTTCCTTGATTTTAAGTGAGGGGTGGGGGATGTTTTGTGATTTGTGAATGCCACATATCAACCATGAGAATGGGTCTTGCGTGAAACCTTTTCTCATAGAATTCTTTTCCGTATCAAAAGGTATTCTGCGCTGCCAAGTTCTGTATCCTTGACGGCAGCATGAAAGGAACGCCATCCAGTTTATATCGCCATAGACGAGGGCAAATTTGTTGGGCCAATTGATCGTTTGCCGCCTTTGCTCTGCCTCGGTCAAAATGACCCATCTTATATTGCAATTGATTGTATGAGAGTGGACGATCTGCACACGGGCATCTGCATCTGCTTTTCAAAAATGTACTTTTTACATGTTTTATAATGTTTAAAAATTCATGTTGGCAAAGGTATGTTCACGGTACAAAGTTTTGTGTAAAGAAGTATTTTTGTTTTGTTTCAGTAAAAAGATAAATTTCACTGCTTTTAAATAGCATTTCACGGCACAAAAATTTGTCTATTTTGCACGGGCTAAAAAAAAGTTATTTTTCTATGAAACTTTCTACACACACATAGAATATGAAGATGTTCGCGCGCATCTTTTTTCAGAATTTTTTGACATTGCAAAATATGTTTTCCAAAATGGGTTCATATGAATCTGAATTCATCCATGCACTTCTTTTTGATTGTATACCCCATTTTTGATATGTCGCTTGTAAGATGCCCCATATTAAAAATAACCAGCTCTCTTTAGTTAACTACAACAATTGCAGATAGGAGAAGACGTCACTGCCTCGATCAAGATCTCCAAAATTACAGAAAAATTAGAGCTATTCCCTTTGGTTATCATGTGCTATTCCTTTTGCTTCGTGATACACTTTACAAAACTCAAGGTGAGATATATCCTTATCTTCTTGAGTCATACACATGCTCACTATATCGATCTCGTTATCGGTTTTGTTCTTCTTTCTCGTTGACATATTTCAGCATCCCTGTGACATAGTTACCTGTGTATGGCCAGACGATGGTGGATGTCTTCACACTAAGAGGGTCTTAAGAATATCTTTCCGTCATCGGAAGAGCAAATTCCATTCTCGAGCTATCTAGTCCTTTTCAAACTTTTTGATGAACCCGTAAGTTGTCGTTATAATCACCGTGTTACAGATGGCGTTTGAGCAACCTCAAATTTCATCATATGGTAAGAAGTGACTACGATACTCTCATGATCTAAAAAACTAAGTCACATATTAACACTCCATCTTATACCTCTTCTTCTCTTGCAATTTCAGTGTCAGGATCTGAAACTACTTGCAGATTGATTGGTCTGGTGGCGATGATATTCAACAGTGCATTATCATGGCCAGGAGGAGGTTTACACACCCTTTCTTCGTTGAAGTGATATTCACAGCAACATGGAATATATGGATCCTTAGAAATGGGAGGACCTTTAGGGGTGAAAGGGTCACTTTTGGTGTCTGGAGATGTAAATTTGTACATGATTTTTCTTGCTAGCACATAGGGTTAATGCTTCTATTAGACCCAAGCTCTTAGCCTGGCTAGCTGGCGTCCCTTGATGCATGAAATAGGTAGGTAGTTTTGTTTCCTTCTTTCCTGTCTTTAGTAGCTAGCTTGTACAGTTGAACTTGGTTTCTTGGTTGCTAATAAAAGACTGTGGGGCTTTGCCCTATAGTAGTTGGTAAAAAAACACTCTGTGTTATAACAATTGACTTCTGATGGTATTATCTTAAAGTATAATAATTAAGTTTGGGTCAATTCAATATGATCATTTTTCTAACATCATGCTTTCAATGTTGTTTATCATTCCACACGTGCATATGAGTTTTCGATTGAACCGCATATTACAGGATCATAACAGTTATAGCACAGAATATAAACTCATAATTATGAACATGGAAATATAATAATACAATAGTATTGTCTCTAGGGCATATTTCGAACACATGGTGCATTTGGAATAAGATGCATGCATGACCACTAATTCCCTATCTCTTATTTCTATGAATTAAATGTGGCGTGAGAGTCAAAGCACTTTAACTCAATTGGACTCAAAGTGAGCTTAATATAGTGGAAATCCGAAAAATTTAGATGAACCCTTTAAACCAGAAAGGAGGGAGGTTTTGTTACATATAAATTTTATTTTATTAGTTAAATTGGTGGCCACTCGAAGCTGATACAGTTTGAATGAGGGTAAAAAGGCGAGGAGAAGCAGTTCCCGATATGTAGAACAGCCAATGATGCATCCTCCTTCGCATGCTAAGGGAAGTAATAATGGTAGAAGCAATATGCAACCAGTCGATGCCGTTTAGTATACTACTACTAGTATGGACCGAGGAGTAGATGGCCAACGCACACGTGAATGCAACGTAGTCTGTGCTTCTCATATAAAGGCTCCCCACCAGTCCAATCCTTATATGAAATCGTATGCACCTACACACCTAGACCAAGGGCAAAAGTGACCACTCCAATCGCAAGATCAAGTGACAAGATGCTAGACCTATGGAGGCGATGAGCGTGAGCGTCAGCCAGCTGTGCCGGATGGTCCACAATGCCGGCCTGCGGCCCAGCACCAAGAAACATCTCCAGGTGGTGCTTGCAGCCGCCAAGGCGAGAGGCCTCTTGGGTGACATCTTCATACCCTTGTTTGAGAAGGCCCTCGTCGGCTTCTTCGACAAGTTCACCGTCATTAAGAAGCTCGCAGACGACCTTGACGCACGCCTCCAGCCCACGCGCCCAGGCTCTATGATGCCCGCCACCCTGCTACTTGTGATAGGCATTGGGTTTCCTCGAAGAGGAAGGGTGATGTATTATAGTAACAAATAGTATTTCCCTTAGTTAAGAACCTGTTGGGGAACGCAGTATTTCAAAAAAATTCCTATGATCACGCAAGATCTATCTAGGAGATGCATAGCAACGAGAGGGGAGAGTGTGTCCACGTACCCTCGTAGACCGAAAGCGGAAGCGTTTAGTAACGCGGTTGATGTAGTCAAACGTCTTCGCGATCCAACCGATCCTAGCACCGAACATAAAGACACCTCCGTGTTCAGCATACGTTCAGCATGATGACATCCCTCGAGATCTTGATCCAGTTAAAGACGAGGGAGAGTTTCGTCAGCACGACGGCGTGTTGACAGTGATGATGAAGTTACCGGCGCAGGGCTTCGCCTAAGCACTACGACAATATGACCGAGGTGTGTAACTGTGGAGGGGGACACCGCACACGGCTAAGAGAAGACTTGGTGTGTCTTTGGGGGTGCCCCTCCCACATATATAAAGGAGGGGGAAGAGGAGGCCGAGCGCACCAAAGGGGGGACTCCTACTTGGACTCCCGGTCCAAGTAGGATTCGAACCCCCTTTCCTATTCCAACTAGGAGAAGGAGGGAAGGAGAAAGAGGGGAGAAGGAAAGAGGGGGGGGAGCCGCCCCCTCCTAGTCCAATTCGGACCAGCCAGGGGGCGGCGGCCACCCCTTGATACGTCTCCAACGTATCTGTAATTTTTGATTGTTCCATGCTATTATATTATCTGTTTTGAATGTTTAATGGGCTTTATTATACACTTTTATATTATTTTTGGGACTAACCTACTAACCAAAGACCCAGTGCAAATTGCTGTTTTTTTGCCTATTTCAGTGTTTCGTAGAAAAGAAATATCAAACAGAATGAAACCTTCGAGAGAGTGATTTTTGGAACAAACGCAATCCAGGAGACTTGGAGTGGATGTCAAGGAAGCATCGAGGAGGCCACGAGGCAGGGAGGCGCGCCCAGGGGGGCAGGCACACCCCCCACCCTCATGGGCCCCTCGTGGCTCCCCTGACCGACTTCTTTCGCCTATATATATTCTCATATACCCCGAAAACATCCGAGAGCACCACGAAACCCTATTTCCACCGCCACAACCTTCTATACCCAAGAGATCCCATCTTGGGGCCTTTTCCGAAGCTCCGCCGAAGGGGGAATCGATCACGGAGGGCATCTACATCAACACCATAGCCTCTCCAATGATGTGTGAGTAGTTTACCACAGACCTTTGAGTCCATAGCTATTAGCTAGATGGCTTCTTCTCTCTCTTTGGATCTCAATACAAAGTTCTCCTCGATCTTCTTGGATATCTATTCGATATAATTCTTTTTGCGATGTGTTTGTCGAGATCCGATGAATTGTGGGTTTATGATCAAGATTATCTATGAACAATATTTGATTCTCCTCTGAATTCTTTTACGTATGATTTGTTATCTTTGCAAGTCTCTTCGAATTATCAGTTTTGTTTGGCCTACTAGATTGATCTTTCTTGCAATGGGAGAAGTGCTTAGCTTTGGGTTCAATCTTGTGGTGTCCTTTCCCAGTGACAGCAGGGGCAGCAAGGCACGTATTATATTGTTACCATTGAGGATAAAAATATGGGGTTTATATCATATTGCTTGAGTTTCTCCCTCTACATCCTGTCATCTTGCCTAATGCGTTACTCTGTTCTTATGAACTTAATACTCTAGATGCATGCTGGATAGCGGTCGATGTGTGGAGTAATAGTAGTAGATGCAGAATCGTTTCGGTCTACTTGTCGCGGTCGTGATGCCTATATACATGATCATGCCTAGATATTCTCATAATTATGCACTTTTCTATCAATTGCTCGACAGTAATTTGTTTACCCACCATAATACTTATGCTATCTTGAGAGAAGCCACTAGTGAAACCTATGGCCCCCGGGTCTATTTTCCATCATATAAGTTTCCAATCTACTTTACTTTGCAATCTTTACTTTCAATCTATATCATAAAAATACCAAAAATATTTATCTTAATATCATAAAAATACCAAAAAAATTTATCTTATTATCTCTATCAGATCTCACTTTTGCAAGTGGCCGTGAAGGGATTGACAGCCCCTTTATCGCATTGGTTGCAAGGTTCTTATTTGTTTGTGTAGGTGCGAGGCGACTTGCGTGTAATCTCCTACTAGATTGTACCTTGGTTCTCAAAAACTAAGGAAAATACTTACGCTACTTTGTTGCATCACCCTTTCCTCTTCAAGGGGAAACCAACGCAGTGCTCAAGAGGTAGAACCCCTTGAGGCCATTCTCTCCTTTCCACTAAAGCCCATTAAGGCCCACTACTTCCTCGCGGGGGGGTGGGGGGGGAGGGTTCCGGTAACCTCCCGGTACTCCGAAAAATACCCGAAACACTTCGGAACCATTCCGGTGTCCGAATATGACCTTCCAATATATCAATCTTTACCTCTCGACCATTTCTAGACTCCTTGTCATGTCCGTGATCTCATCCGGGACTCCGAACAAACTTCGGTCATCAAATCACATAACTCATAATACAAATCATCATCGAATGTTAAGCATGCGGACCCTACGGGTTCGAGAACTATGTAGACATGACCGAGACACATCTCCGGTCAATAACCAATAGCGGAACCTGGATGCTCATATTGGCTCCTACATATTCTTCGAAGATCTTTATCGGTCAAACCGCATAACAACATACGTTGTTCCCTTTGTCATCGGTATGTTACTTGCCCAAGATTCGATCGTCGGTATTATCATACCTAGTTCAATCTCATCACCGGCAAGTCTCTTTACTCGTTCCATAATGCATCATCCCATAATTAACTCATTAGTCACATTGCTTGCAAGGCTCATTGTAACATCCCAAATTTACAATTTGGAATGTTATACACTAGATCATCATTGCATATCATATTTTATTGCATTTTGGTTGATCCAGAAATTTCACGCAACTCAAGGACCCTCGGAGAGAGTTGGGGATTTCGTTATTTTCATATTTGAGTTTTCTCAAATTTTGAAAATAGGATCATTTGATTTTATTTATTTTATCTTCAATTATTTCTATCACAAAAATATGAGAGAGGGAATAAAATGACTTTCCCGAAATAAAGAAATATTGAGGATTTAATAATAAAATCAAATAAGATTTTATTTTGGTTTTATTTGCTATTTTATTTGAATTTAGGAAAAATGCGCGTTTTTCAAAATTTCATTTAGGCCCCAAATAAATGTTCATCCTGTGCGGCTTGATTTTAGGAGCCGGGGAAAATTTATTTCGGGATTTTTGGAGTCCGTTTAGTATTCCTTTTGTTTTTTCTTCTGAGCATAATTGTTTTTAAAAAAAATCCGAACCGACCTTGGGCCGTGTCCGGCCAGGACTCCGCCTGGCCGGGGGCTTTATATAGCGCGCCACCTGGGCCGCCTCAGCCCAAAGCTGCCGCCGCCCCAAACCCTAGCCGCTCGCGCCGCCCGCCCGCCCTAGCCGCCGCCCTAGTCGTCGTTGCCGCCTGCGCCACCATGCCGCCGCCGTGCCGCTGACGAGGTCGAACCGCCCGCCGTTTTTTAGAAAACCGTTGGTTTTCACCGGTTTTTTTTGGTTTTTTTAGATTTGTTTTTTTCTCGGTTTAGTTAATTAGCGAGCGTTCGCTCGTTCATTAATCTATTCGTCGTTTTTCTTTTTCTGGGATTAATTAGCGAGTGTTCGCTCACACATCTGTTCATTAACCATCTTGGGGCCTTTTCCGAAGCTCCGCCGGAGGGGGCATCGATCACGGAGGGCCTCTACATCAACTCCATGGCCCCTCCGATGATGTGTGAGTAGTTTACTTCAGACCTTCGGGTCCATAGCTAGTAGCTAGATGGCTTCTTCTCTCTCTTTGGATCTCAATACAAAGTTCTCCCCGATTCTCTTGGAGATCTATTCGATGTAATCTTCTTTTGCGGTGTGTTTGTTGAGATCCGATGAATTATGGGTTTATGATCCAGATTATCTATGAACAATATTTGAATCTTCTCTGAATTCTTTTATGTATGATTGCTTTATCTTTGCAAGTCTCTTCGAATTATCAGTTTGATTTGGCCTACTAGATTGATCTTTCTGGCAATGGGAGAAGTGCTTAGCTTTGGGTTCAATCTTGCGGTGCTCGATCCCAGTGACAGAAAGGGAAACGACATGTATTGTATTGTTGCCATCAAGGATAAAAAGATGGGGTTTACATCATATTCCATGATTTTATCCCTCTACATCATGTCATCTTGCTTAAGGCGTTACTCTGTTCTTATGAACTTAATACTTTAGATGCATGCTGGATAGCGGTCGATGTGTGGAGTAATAGTAGTAGATGCAGAATCGCTCCGGTCTACTTGTCTCGGACGTGATGCCTATATACATGATCATGCCTAGATATTCTCATAATTATTCGCTTTTCTATCAATTGCTCGATAGTAATTTGTTTACCCACCGTAATACTTATGCTATCTTGATAGAAGCCACTACTGAAACCTATGGCCCCCAGGTCAATTCTCCATCATACAAGTTTCCAATCTACTTTATTTTGCTATATTTTACTTTCAATCTATATCATAAAAATACCAAAAATATTTATCTTATTATTATCATCTCTATCATATCTCACTCTTGCAAGTGGCCGTGAAGGGATTGACAACCCCTTTATCGCGTTGGTTGCGAGGTTCTTATTTGTGTGTGTAGGTATGAGGTGACTCGCGCGTGGTCTCCTAATGGATTGATACCTTGGTTCTCAAAAACTGAGGGAAATACTTACGCTGCTCTACTGCATCACCATTTCCTCTTCAAGGGAAAACCAACGCAGTGCTCAAGAGGTAGCAATTTTCAGCAAGGTATTTTCTGCAAGCACTGAAATTATCGGTAACAAGTAGTTTGATAGGAAGATAATTTGTAACGGGCAATAAGTAGTAACGGTAACAAAAGTGCAGCAAGGTAGCCCAATCCTTTTGTAGCAAAGGAAAAGACGGAATGATCTCTTATAATATGTAAAGGGTTCTTGAGGACACACGAGAATTTTATCTAGTCACTTTCATCATGTTTGTTTGATTCGCGTTCGCTACTTTGATAATTTGATATGTGGGTGGACCAATGCTTGGGTGTTGTTCTTGCTCGAACAAGCCTCCCACTTATGATTAATCCCTCTTGCAAGCATCCACAAATATGAAAGAAGAATTAAGATAACAATCTAACCGTAGCATTAAACTATGGATCCAAATCAGCCCCTTACAGAATAGCGCATAAACCAGGGTTTAAGCTTCTGTCACTCTAGCAACCCATTGCTACTTCTTGATCTTGCGTTGGTTTTTCCCTTGAAGAGGAAAGGGTGATGCAGCAAAGTAGAGATAAGTATTTCCCTTAGTTAAGAACCAAGCTATCAATCCAGTAGGAGGAACACACAAGTCTCCAATAATAGCACCATCACAAAACAAACACTTGCACCAACGCGACAAAGGGGTTGCCATTCATAGTTACTTGCAAGGATGAGATCTGATAGTGATGGATATAAAAGATAAATAAAAGTGCAAACAAAGTAAAAGTAAATAAATTGTAGCAAGGTATTTTTATGTTTTTGATTTTGTAGATATGAAAATAATATATTAAAAGATAGACCTGGGGGCCATAGTTTTCACTAGAGGCTTCTCTCTTGAAAGAAAGCATACGATGGGTAAACAAATTACTGTTGAGCAATTGATAGAAAAATGCATAGTTATGAAGATATCCAAGG